>NW_026057578.1:55776205-55896896 GCF_023721935.1 Panthera uncia | reverse complement strand
GCATTAAAGAAGTAACGTGAGGCGGTGCTCCAAATGGGGAGGGGGGAAGGGGTCAGCAGGACCAAGTGGGGCTAAACTTCCTAATGAGACAAGTGTCAGTACTCACGTTTGCCTGGGTGGTGTTGCCAAAGCCCATCAAGAGGCGGCTCCTATCCATCCGTCCTCATGCAATACCTAAACAGTGTTTACTAAATTAAGATTAGTAGAGCCCCTATCTTCTTTAACAAACAAAGTTATCAAAAAAAAACCAAATAGAAAGTAAAGAACAGAAGAATTTAACAACCAAACCCAAAATCAAAGGAAACAAAACACGACTCATGAGATGGACTCAGTGGCAGACTGGGTATGACGGAGGAAGGTGTGACTGCACTTGAAGATAAGTAAATAGAATGTGTCCAATCTGAGCAGACAGAAAACAGATCGGGGAAAAAAAAAAATGAACAGAGGCTTAAGTCTTTGTGGGGCATTAACAAAAGAGCTAAAATTTGTGTCATCAAGATTAGAGAAGGAGAGGAGAGAGCACGGGATTAAAAAAGTATTCAAAGAAACAACGTCTGGAAACTTACCAAATTTGGCAAGAGATATAAACCTATAGATTCGAGAATCTGAGTAGATCCAAAGAGGATAAATCCAAAGAAATTCATACTAAACACATTGTGATTCAACTTCTGAAAACTAAAAAAATAAAATAAAAAATAAAAAAATATTGAAAGCAGCTTGATAGAAATTTACAGGGCAATGCCAATTCAAATGAGTGTTGATTTCTCATCTGAAACCAAAAAGATGAGAAGGTGGCTAAACATTTTTCAAATACAGAAAAGACAGAACTGTTAACGTGAGTTCTATGCCCCATAAAAATAGCCTTCAGAAATAAAGGGAAAGGGCTGCCTTGCTTAGGTGTCCAACTCTTGATTTTGGCTTGGGTCATGATCTCACAGTTCAAGAGATCGAATCCCAGTCAGGCTCTGTGCTGACAGCATGGAGCCTGGATGGGAGTCTCTCTCTCCCTCTCTCTCTGCCAATCCTCTACTCTCTCTCTTTCTCTCTCTCTCTCTTTCTCAAAATAAATAAACACTAACAAAAAGAAAGGAAGGGAAAATAAAGATGTCCCTCAGCAAATGAAAACTAAGAGAACATGTTGCTAGTAAATGTACTCTTAAAGAATGTCTAAGAGAAGTTCTCTACAAAGAAAGGACTTGATAACGGAAGAAATTTTCTTAGAAATTTAGAAACGAAGAAGAACATCAAAACAAATAAAAATAGGGACAAATATACTTCACATGAGTTTCTTGAATCATATCTGGTGACCGAAACAAAAATTGTAAGACAAACTGATGTGGTGCTTCATGTACACTGAAGAAATACTTGAAAAACTTGTATCAAAAATGGGAGAATAAAGATACCTAAATACATATAAGATTTCTGATTCTTACCACTCGAAGTGGTAAATGTCTATACCAGTAAACTATGATAAGTTATTGCATGTATCTTGTAATACATAGAGCAACCACTAGAAAAATTCTACATTATACTTAAAAACATTATAAAATAAATAAAGATAGAATCCTAAAACAATGTTCAAATACTCTAGAGGGAAGTAAACAACAACAACAAAAAAAGAGAAACAGAAGAGGCGTCAGAAGAAACAAATAATAAAATGCCAGAGTTAAGCCTTACTATGACAATAATGACTTTAGATGTAAATCCTGTAACTACACCAGCCATAGGAGGGTAATAAAATGGACAAAAAGTAGACCTGAAATATATACTGTTTATTAGCAATCCACCTAAAACTCAATGGAAAGAGCATGCTTAAAGTAAAATGAAGGGGGAAAGAGGTACCATGTAAACATAAATAAAAAAAAAAAATCTAGGAGTGGCTATATTAGTATCAAGTAAACTAGATACCAGAGCAAAGAAAATTATTAGAGACAGAGACGACATCATATAATGATAAAATTGTCAGTCATAAATTGAAAGTAGATAATACAGAAGAAATACAAAATACGGAAGAAATGGACCTGTTCCTTGAAAAGTACAAATTGCCAAACCCAATCATGATGAAATAGATAACCCCCATAGTTCTATAACCACTATAAAAATTGAATTTTTATTTTAAAATCTCCTGAAAAAAGCCTTCATGCTAAAATTATTTCATGGAGACTTTTTATCAAACATTTAAAAACTTAACACCAATTATACAATTCCTTCCAGAAAATAGAAGAAAGGGGGACATTTCTCAGCTCATTTTTTTCTTTTTTGAGGCTAGCAATGTCCTGTTACCAATATTAGGCAAGGACAGTATCCGGCCCCCCTCACAAAAAGACATGTACAGATGAATAGCTTTCCTGAATTTAGATGTTAAAATCAACAAAATTTTATCATATCAAATCTAACAATGTGTAACAAGAATTATAAAATGTGGCCAAGTTGCATTGCAGGTATGCAAGATGGGTTCAGCAGTTTAAAATCAATGTTGCCCATGATACGAACAAGCAGCAGAAGAAAAGACATTATATAATTCTATTAATAGATGCAGAAAAAGCATTTGATGATATCCATTTGATGATATTCATTAAAAAGATATATATAATAATAAAAAACAAAGCAAAACTCTCCGTAAGGAGAAACAGAAGAAACTTCCTTAACTCAATAATGATGATCTACAAAAAAAACTCCACCTAACATCATACTTGATGATGAAAGATTTTGCCTCTAAGATTGGGAGCCAGACAAGGACACACACTCTAACTACTCTGATTCGACATAGGGCTAGATATTCTAGCAACTGCAATAATACAAGAGGCAGAAACAAAAGGCATACACGTGAGACAGAAAGATACCAAATTGTCTCTATTTGAAGATGAGATGATTACCTACATAAAAGTCTCAAGGAATCTAAAAAAGAAACTGTCAAAAACAAAAATAAAAAAGAAGCAAAACAAGAAACAAACCTCTAAGAGCTCATCAGTGACTTCAGTGACACCTCAGGATGCGAGTTCAGCACACAAAACTCAATCTCATTTCTATACACTAACCATGGGGCGCCTGGGTGGCTCAGTCGGTTGAGCGTCTGACTTCAGCTCAGCTCACGATCTCACGATCTCACGGTCTGTGAGTTCGAGCCTCGCGTCGGGCTCTGGGCTGATGGCTCAGAGCCTGGAGCCTGCTTCCGATTCTGTGTCTCCCTCTCTCTCTCTGCTCCTCCCCCGTTCATGCTCTGTCTCTCTATCTCAAAAATAAATAAAAACGTTAATAAAAAAATTTATACACTAACCATGAACACTTAGAAAGCAAAATTAAAAACATAATACCATTTAAAAACACTCCAAGGAAAATGCTGGTTATAAGCTTAACAAAACACGTGCAGGATCTGTACGTTAAAAATTACAAAATGTTGAGAAAGGAGTAAAAAAAAAACCTAAATAAACAAATAGACATACTGTGTTATTGGATTGGATGGTTCAAGTGGTGAAAATATCAATTCTTCTCAAATATCTATAGATCAATGCAATTCCTGTCAAAATCCAAGCACGTTCTGGTACATAAACAAGCTTATAAAATTTATACGGAAAGGAGCCGAACCCGAGATAGTTAAAACAATCTTGAAAAGAAGAGTACTATGGAAGGAATCATTCTATAGATGTTAAAGGTTATTATACAGCTACCTTAGCCAAAGGAGCCAAAGCAATGTGGTATTGTGAAAAGGAGATAGACACATATCAATGAAACAGAGTGCAGAACCCCAAAAATTGTCCCACAAAAAAAGTGGCGAGAATCTATTTGCAAAGGTGCACAAACAATTCAACAGGGTGAAGGTAGTGTTATGGACTGAATTGTGTCGCCCCTCACAGTTTAGATGCTGAAGCCCCAACCCTCAATGTGACCATTTTTAGAGATGGAGCCCTGGGGAATTATTTAGGGTTAGATGAGGTCATGAGAGTAGGATTGGACGGGAACTTCAAAAGAGAAAGAGCTCACATTCGCACCCTCTGCCGTCTGAGGACAATGAGAAGGCAGCCGTCTTCAAGTGACGGAGAGGACTGTCACTAGGGACTGATTGACTTTTATCTTGGACTTCCCGGACTCAAGAAGTATGGGGATTAAATGTCTGTTTAAGCCCCCCAGCCCATGGTGTTTTGTTATAGTAACCCATGCAGATGAATACAGACAGCCTTATCAATAAACGATGCTATAGATCTGGACATCCATAGTAAAAAAAAAAAAAAAAAAAAAAAAGAGAGAGAGAGAGAGAGACAGAGAGACAGAGAGACAGAGAGAAAAGAAAAGAACGAAAAGAACCTTAACCTCACACCTTATATCAAAATTGATTCCAAATGGAGCACAGACTTAAATGTAAAATGTGAAATCTATAACCTTTGCTCTCCAGGGCTCAGAAAACAGTGTCAGACTTGACACTAAAAGCTTGAGTCATGATGAGAAAAATGGAGGTCTCCCAAATTCAGTTCATTTGGTCCAAAATTAAATCAGACTTCATCAAAATTATAAACCTTTGCTCTGTGAAAGCTCATGTGAGGAGGATTAAAAGACAAACCACAGAATGGGGTGCAGTGCTTACAGACCACATCTGTGATAGAGAAGTGGCATCTAGAATGTATGACGGACTCTCACAAGTAGACCCTGAAAAATAAACAATTCAATTAGACAGCGAGGAAAATACATGAACAGACGTTTCACAGAAGAGGATATACACATGACAAATACACTGAAGGCTGTTCTACATCGTTAGCCTTTAGGGAAACGAAAATTAAAACCACAATGATATACCTGTCAGAATGGTTAAGATTGAAAAAAAAAAATAGTGAGAACACCAAATGCTGGTGGGGATAAGAGGAAACGAGTCGTTCATACGTTGCTGATGGCAATGCAAAATGGTCCAGCCATTCTGGAACATGGTTCGGAAAGTTTCTCATAAGGGGAAGTGTGCAACTACCAGATGACCCGGCAATTGCACTCTTGGTGTATTTATCCTAGAGAAATGGAAGCTTAAGTTCACACAAAAATCTGTATATCGATTTTCATAGCGGCTTTATTTGTAATTGATCCAAACTAGAAACAACCTGGATTGAATTATAACCGAACTGTGGTACGTTCATATCAGCACAATTTTGAATTAACTACTGATACATGTAATAACATGGATGAATCTGCAGGGAATTACGTTAAGTGGCAAAACACCCCCAATAACTACATACTATATGATTCTATTTCTACATCATTCTTTCAATGATAGAATTATAAAAATGGAGAAGAGATTAGTGGCTAAGAGGGGTTAAAGAAAAGGGAATTGGGAACAATAGTTGGGTGTGGCTGTAAAAGAACAAGGCAAGAGAGTCTCGTGGTGTTGGAAATGGATTGTATTGATGTCAATATCCCGATTGCTTTATTGCTCTGTACTTTTGCATACGTTTGTATGTTACCATTGGGAGAAACTAGGTGAAGGGTGTAATTATTTCTTAACGATTGCACATGAGTCTACAATGATTTCAAAGTGAAAAGCTTAATTAAGAAAAGAAAAGGGACACTGACTTTATTCCTTTATTGTTTGCACAGTGGAAAGTTCGTCTCTACGATGGCGGGGGGAGGGGATGATCTCACTAGAATCAAATGTTTTATGCACTTTTTATTACAGGGTACATTAGCATTCACTACAACATAAGCCCTTAAAATCATCTGTAATCTTCAAGAACATGTTGGTAAACCAATCTTTGCTTGTTTGCACTGCAGAAAATTCTCTGGAACTTTCCAAGCTGGTAAACAAGGCACTTGACCCTACTTGATGACAAGGGATATTTCCAAACTCCTTTCTTGTGTGGGACATTTGGCAGTCAACTCTGGTATGTCTCTGATGGAGCTCACAAAGCTTATTCTAGTCTCTGAACTCAAACGACACTAACAGACAAAGGACAGTTCAGATCTTGTCGGTGTTGCCATGTGTATCTTTCAGATCTCACCTATGCAAAGAAAATATGCAGGGAAAAGCTGTTCAACTTCTACAGAAAAAGTTGAGTTTTGGGCTCAGAATCTGTGTGTGTGTGTGTGTGTGTGTGTGTGTGTGTGTGTGTTTGTGTGTCTGCGCATCTGTGTGTTGGTGTGTATACTCATTCATTGGGTTAAGGTCCTGAATGTGAGCTTAGGTAGGTGCCGTCCAGGCATTTCCAACACCTGCCTGCGGACTGCACAGGCTTCACAGATAATCAGGATCTTTGCATGAAAATCCTTTATCGTAGGGGGTGGGAGATTGGCTGTGTAGTAATTTGGTGGATTCTGTCAAATACACTCTCTTCTTAAAAAGATTTCCTGAAAAAAAAAATATAAGCAGCAAACTTTATTCAAGGGGATCTATCGTGACAGATGGAGGGACTACTCCAATGGAAGTTTTCAGTGGTGGAGAGATTGGGTTCGACTCTATATATAACCAAGAGAAGTGGGACTTTGTAGCCAAGGAGCAGGGTGTGCACGTGTGAGATCAGGGGACGGAAATTACTGAGAGAAGACATCAGGCACATGCTGGGCGGAGGGGGATTCTGGCTAAACCGGTGGAAGATGAGGAACCCGATCAAATATCAAGGGTGAGCAGATAAAGATGGGAAATTCTGGTAAAGTGACTGAAGTAGGATTCCTGCTAAAATTGGACAACACAGAGATGACCACAGAATTTAAAAAGTCAGGACCTACTTGAGAAGAGAATTCAGAAAAGCCTAGGTAGAATTGATCAAGAAGAGAATCTTTGTCCCCACCCAATTAAAGACAATTGCACAGCGAAGCAGCCCGCAGCTCTCCCGGACCACTCACTGCATTCTAGCCAGTGTATCTGTATCCACATCTGCATTTTTGTCTGGGGCTTCCGAACCAAAACCACGGCCCCCTCACATAGGGACGCCAAACAGGCCAACGCATTGGTACCTTTGCTCCTATCTGTGAAATCTCTCTGGGTACCATGGAGTAACGTCCAGGGCAAACACGCCTATGGAAAGCTATGAACGAAATCCCCCTGTCCTTCTCCTTCTGACAGTTTGTGTTAATTTCCTCAGCTGGGGTGCCTCTGAGCACGGACGGTAAGAGAGACAAATGATTCTCCCCATGAGAGCAATCCCATCTGGAACTTCCTGCTGATATCATGTGCTACTGTCATATCACCTGCCATAGCTTTTCACCTCTTGGACAGAGTGCCTGTCTTCAAAGCGCTTTTAGAAATGACTTAATCCAGGATTGATAGCCTTGTATAACTAATGCCCAGGTAACTGAGATATCTGAGATTTGCTAACTCATCCACTCACGAGTCACGTGTTTTAAAATACAATGAGGAGGCAAATACAGCATGTCTTCATACTCAGGGACGTTGTAATGGATGTATCGTGTAAGCAAAGCTGCAGACCTGACTTGCCCGTAGACAGTAAGAGGTAGGAAAGAACCTTGTAGCCCAGAGATTGACACATAATCATTGCTCCTTGTATGATAGTACCACTCACCAAAAGTTTCCTTTTTTCCTTTTGCTTTTAAACATCAACATTGGATTATGGCAGCTAAACTATTTTTTGAGAATAAATAAATTCATATTAGTGAGAGAGAGCTAGATGTATTATAGTATCGAATTAATTGAAGGATAAACATGTCCAATAACCCATGAACAGTCTAAATGAAATTTCTGTATGTAAACGTTTGATTCTTCTCTGTGGATTATGTGACTGACAGTATCAGGTAATTTCCATTTAACTACTTTTTATTCATATGGATTAAATCTTTTTTCTAGACGTAACATGATATTCTAGGGTGTAATTATAGACAACGTGGGCCCTTTACCCCCTCAACAAAAGGGTCACACCCATAATTTATTAAAGGTTTCATGCGAAAATGTGGGGAACAGTGTTCTCAGAATGAAATTCCTTGTTAAGACCATTGAGAAAATAATGGTGATTTTTCTAGAACTGAAACTCCTCGATAAAACACTTCCCATCTTACCCACAAAGACATTATTTAATGTGAGGAACAGTTTTTGAGACCTTTGCTTTATTTTTAATTTTTTTAAAAAAGAACCTCAGCAGCATTTATTTATTTTTTTTCAAATGATGATTTATTTTTGAGAGAGAGAGAGAGAAAGAGAGCAGGGGAGAGGCAGAGAGAGAGGGAGACAGAGGATCTGAAGCCGGCTCTGCATTGAAAGCAGAGAGCCTGATGCAGGGCTTGAACTCACAAACCGTGAGTTCGAACACTTAACTGACTGAGCCACCCAGGCATTCCGAGAACTTTACTTTGGGTCATGGGAAAGTCCCATGTTGCTTTAAATCTACCACCTTTTATTTTTCTTGTGCTCACTCAATTGTCGTGGAGGAAAAAGGCTGTGCTTACTCCTGTGTGTATTACTGGATGTGGGGGGTGTGGGAGTTTGTGGTCTGAGTAGCAGACTGTTCTGATTTCAGGAGCTATTGTTGTAGTGGTTAGTGGTAATGCATACAAATGCATTCGGTGGTCTGGCAGACAAGAGTTAAGAATTCATATTATTAAGGGAGTAAAGAGTAACTCATAGAGAAAGCACTAATATGACCAATATTTAGCACTGTGACTTTTTTTTTTTTTTAACCACAGCTACCTGGCGGAAAATATGGGTGATAACATATCACATAATAAACATAATCTTTAAATGCTCTGTGATATTTCTCTGGAGTTTCAAATAGATCGGTTTTCTTAGAGAATGTCTGAAAAGGTTAAAGACTCTCTCAGGAAAAATACTTAAAGATGCAGATTGTGTTAAAAAAAAAATAAAGAAAAAAAGCATACCACCTGGATTGAAGATGGTTATGGCAGCCGTTGTTAAAAGATGGATTGATACTCTTCCCAATTGAATTCAACAAGTATATTTTTAAGATGGGATCTAAATATCTAGTGTTATTTTTTTTTTAATGTTTATTTATTTTTGAGACAGTGAATGCACGTGCAAGCGAGGGAGGGGCAGAGAGATAGGGAGACAGAGGATCTGAAGCAGACTCTGAAATGACAGCAGAGAGTCCAATATGGGGCTCAAACTCACGAACCCCGAGATCATGACCTGAGCTGCTGAAGTCGGACACTGAACAGACTGAGCCACCCAGGTGCCCCTAAATATCTAGTTTTTTTTTTTTTTAATTTTTTTTTTTAACGTTTATTTATTTTTGAGACAGAGAGAGACAGAGCATGAACGGGGGAGGGGCAGAGAGAGAGGGAGACATAGAATCCGAAGCAGGCTCCAGGCTCTGAGCCATCAGCCCAGAGCCCGACGCGGGGCTCGAACTCACAGACCGCGAGATCGTGAGATCGTGACCTGAGCCGAAGTCGGACGCTTAACCGACTGAGCCACCCAGGCGCCCCCTTAAATATCTAGTTTTAAAAAATCATGGTGGAAGAATTGCAGGAGTTGAGTGTGAAAAAGGAAAGCATTAACATCAATATCACTAACACTGAAACTGGCAAAGAAAAATTTGACTATTTAACTAATTTGAGAATGAGCAGGGGTTCCTAAGAGTAAAAGTGATGACACAAATCATATATAAAATTATTAATCTATTTTAAATACTAAGTGGATTTCTTTATACCAAAACCTTTCATAGGGAAATGTAAATGAAACTGAAAACTGGGCTGTATTCATGACAAATAGAAGTAAATGTTAACTTTCAATTAAACTTAATCAATCAATTAAAAATCATTAATAATACCCAAGAGAAAAGAATATGAACCACTAACTGTTCACTCTTATTTTTTTTTTAAGTTTATTTACTTATTTTTTTTAAGGAATCTCTATACCCAACGTGGGGCTTGAACTCGTGACCCAGAGATCGAGAGTCGCATGCTCCACTGACTGAGCCAACCAGGTGCCCCTAACTGTTCACTCTTTGCTTGGTCTAGATAATACCATCTGATCTAATGCATTCTCAATATCTTACTGGTTAACATACATCCCCCAAACGATTTGGAGTCACAGGAAGCCCTTCCTCCTCATTCCCAAACATCTATGCATCTAAGCTAATATTGGGTTTTCCTCACAGAGACAGGAAAAAAAAAATCAGAAATCTGGCACAGGGACATGAACACTAATTAGCTCCATGTCACATTATTAAAAGTGATTTTCTAAGTGTTTCAGCTTAACAGATAATTTCATTTCATTTAAAACAAGGCCTTTTAAGCATACATTGTTAGGGTTATTCATGCTGACTAATGGAAAGGCATTATTTCCGTTGTAAACATACACAACTGTGAAACGATGTGTCTGGTCAGAGAATCTACATCCTCATCTCTGGAATGGTGCAGTAGCCCCTTCCTGGTGCCTTTGTATATCGTTCGCACGCTACCCCCCCCCCCCCCGCCGCCAAACCCTTCAACATAACTGCATAACTTTGCAGACACTGGAGAAAAGAAACAAGGTGCATTTCCCTCGTCAGATAATATTACATGCCATTCTCTGTAGAAAGTGGTCTTGACCTGTCTTAAGATTGCTTCCATCTTCTGGTAGCTTTGTCCAAATAGGACTTATTATTCACTCCATTTTCAGCATAATTTTCCTTCTCGTATCAGCCAAAGACCTGCTTCTAGCCTGTTCCTTCTTTACTCTGGTTAGCGATTCTCTCTAGGAAGTCAATGGAAATTGCACACTCATAGCAGCAGTTGGGGGCACAGAGCGACGCAGAACAGCAAGAACATATGAGCGCATTATCAATAATATCAGTGTGTTAGTATATCCTCTCAGCTAAGTGGTTTGCAAGAGCCTACTTAAAGTGATTATTTAAAAAAAATAAACTATAGATTTAGCTTCTGTATCCTCAGCTAGATTCTAAATAATAATTATTATTTTGTACATATAAAAGAATGGAAACAGGCTATGATCTTTAAGAGAACAGCCGTATCAGAATAAGATTTGCCTATTCGGGCTTGAGCTTAAACTAGGGCAACATTTATTTGCATGCTTGCATTAGGAATATTTAAAAAGAGGCCTCATTCAAACGCAGGTTAGGGTTGAGATCATCCATTTGTATCGTTTAGATTCCAGGATTAACTAGTATTTCCCAAAATAAGTCTGGCACTTGGAATAGTGCATTCTGACACAAGGTCCATAACTGTAGCCTCCGCTCAGGTTCTTGGATTTTAGACTCCTGGGGGGGGGGTTAAGAACATAGGAACCCAGAGCTAGTATATCTGTGGGTACAAGCCAGTCCTAACATTTAATAAAATTATGTCACTGTTTAGCAAGTTATAACTCCTTGGTGCCCCTCAATCATCCCCACGTAAAATGAGGATAATCATAGTACCTACGTTGTAAGACTGTCATAAGGATTAAAAGAAGAATTATATAGTCAAGCACCAGCATTGGTGTCTAGCATAAGGTGAAGTCTATAATTATCAGCATCATCATCATCATCATCACCATCATCATCATCATCTCTACTCACCTACTGGCTCTAGACTCTTCCTTAAGGAGTTATGCACAATGGTGAAAAAGAAACTCTGTAACTCCTTCCCTTCCCTGAGGGTATCCAAAGGCTAAAGTCCAAACCCTACGGCCAGTGCCAGCTTTATGGACACTGTGAGGTTTGTCCAGTCTTCAACTAAGAGTGCCGTCTCTCTATGAGGCTGACAATGCCGTCTTCTGTTGCTGCTGCTTCCCTCAGCGGCCATACTTTGCTCCTGAGGGTAGTCTCAATGCTAGGGTGTGGTTTTGTCTTCTAGAGACAATGG
Source organism: Panthera uncia (assembly GCF_023721935.1). Taxonomy (NCBI): domain Eukaryota; kingdom Metazoa; phylum Chordata; class Mammalia; order Carnivora; family Felidae; genus Panthera; species Panthera uncia. Next base: position 55,885,172 of record NW_026057578.1, on the reverse strand, counting down.
AAACAATACACTATTAAAACAACGAATAGGCCAAGGCTGATGTAGTTTGTCAGGGCAGGGCTGTATAATAATGGTCATAATCACTCTAGCTAAATAACTATATTTGCTGAGTACTTTATTCTAGGCCTTTTGCTAAATGCTTTCCGTAAATTTTCTTCAATAATTCCTGTCACAAGCCTATGAGGTAGATATTACTACTGCTGATATATTTTTGCAGATGAGTAAACTAAGAAATAAATATTAGATAATTGAACTGATGACAAACCCCTATTGATTAAATGTCAGAGCCAAGGCTAGAACTTAGGTCTAACTCTAAAATCAAGACAGTAGCCATAAGGCCGTGCCACCTGTCACCCGGTACAACGGCACTATGGATCGCACAGTGTTTGGCCTCTATAATTTTCCAGGCACACCGATTAGGAAGACGTGATTACCAGATGGGGTTTGGTTATTGACGTGATTTCCTGTTTTCAAGATGCTCCTTTGGAATTTTTTAATATATGGACCCGCGCCATTTCAGGTATTCCTGATTCTGCTAAAATGCCCTCCCAAGTGGATAGATGCACCAAATTACAATTCCATTAGTCATGTCTGAGAGTTTTGTAGCTCAACAACTTCACAAACACTTGATGTTGTTAGTCTTACTCTTTCTTTTCCCTTTCCTTCTTTCCTTCCTTCCTCTCTTTCATTCATTCTTTCTTTTGTCTTGCCAACATTTTAGTATCTTTTTCTCTGACGTAAAATTTCTTCTACTTTGTTTGTTTGTTTATTTATTTATTTGATTTACTTTTTAAATTATTTTTTAAACGTTCTTTATTTTTGAGAGAGAGACAGAGAGCGAGCAGGGGAGTGGGCAGAGAGGGAGACACAGAATCCGAAGCAGTCTCCAGGCTCTGAGCTGTCATCAAGAACCCGAGGCAGGGCCGGAACTCAATCAAGAACCATGAGATCATGACCTGAGCCGAAGTCAGCCCGCTTAACAGACTGAGCCACCCAGGTGCCCCTATTTATTTATTTTAAATGTTTACTTATTTTGAGAGAGAGATTTAGAGCATAAGCAGGGGAGGCACAGAGAGAGAGAGGGAGTGAGAGAATCCTAAGCAGCCTCCACAGATAGCACATAGGCTGATGTGGGGCTAAAACTCACGAGCTGTGATATCATGACCTGAGCCAAAATCGAGACTCTGATGCTTAACTGACTAAGCCACCCAGGCATCCCTGGTGGCTTTTAACGGGCATATGTCCTTTTGCTACCTGGTTAATACTTTGGTACTCAAGTTTTCTCCTACTCTCTGTAATAGCACACATATAAAAAGAAGGGATATTTCTTGCAAAATAGGAAAACAAGCTAAGCTCTAAATTAATTTATTGCCCCAAGGGAATAATCAGGGTTTTATTATCATCTTCATTAGGTATTCTTATTAGATAACAAACTCCCAATGTGTAGATTAAAAAAGAAAATTCCCAGGGAAAATTTGTTATAATCTCCAGTCCTGTCCCAGAGATTTCAATGAAGCCCTTTGATGCCTTGGAAGCAGTAAAAATAAAACCATGCTGGAGTCATCTGTTGCCCTTGCTTTTTGTTTATATGAACCTCAGGGATAAATATGTGCCTTCTGGCCAGTGGGCTTTGCTTAAGAATATTGGTGCAACTTTTTCATCTCTGACTTTATGTTAAAATTGGGATTTAAGATCCAGAGGGTAACTGAGTCATAAGAAAGTGTATATATTTTTGTGGGGAACTCCCACATTCCTTATTACACGCTGTTTAATATTTTCTACTTTTTAATACATTTTCTAATTTCCCAATTTCATGCCAAAATTGGCTTTGAGGTGACTTTTGTCAAGTTTTAGAGGTTAAATCTCTGCCATTACTCTCTTTCATAAAGAATATATCAGGGATGCCTGGGTGGCTTGGTCAGTTGAGCATCTGACTTTGGCTCAGGTCACGATCTCACGGTTTGTGAGTTTGAGCCCCGTGTTGGGGCTCTGTGCTGACAGCTCAGAGCCTGGGGCCTGCTTCGGATTCTATGTCTCCCTCTCTCTCTCTCTCTCTGCCCCTCCCCAACTTGCTCTCTGTCTCTGTCTGTCTCTCTCTTTCTCAAAAATACATAAGCATTAAAACAATTTAAAAACAGAATATATCAAAAAAGTAGTTCAGAAAGTATACTCCATATCACTATGTGGTATGTACTTAAAATACTCTTTGATTTTTCATCTTAAAATACTGTCTGATTATTTGTGTCCCTGGAGTGACCTGGGGGTTTGCCGGGAGGAGATACACAGGATGACTACCTGTAATGTTCTCTTCATTCCTGCCTGAAGATTCAACAAAGCAGGGAACTCAAAAGGAAGGTGAGAGCTCTCTTCTAGATCCTGACGCTAACCAGGCAGCTCTATGGAAGTTCTGCTCCTTCTCCTCTTCTGCTGTTGAAGGGCCATCCTGCCAGCCCAGCCCACCCCACCCTACATCATTCTTCTGTCCTCTGCCCTCTTTTTCCTGCTTTTCCTACCCAGAGAATTCCTAGCACAGCAATCGTCCTGTTCCTGATGCAGTAACCACAAGACTTTCGAGAAAGAAAATGCAACAATCCATTACCTACGTGCAAACAAAAGTCACAATCCACAGCGGAGTTGTGATCTCTGCTACCAAAACAGATAGAGTTAAGTGACTAGTTCAGAAAAATAAAGTACCAAACCCAGGCACTGAATAAATGTTATCTGTTCCAAAAACTCCTTTGGATGATCAAGGATGCTCTCAAACTTTGATATCAGATACTCACTGTTGGGAACTGAAATCACATTCTTTTGGTTATTCTCACACAGGACAACAGGTTTTTGAAGTCTAAAGCAGTTTTTGGAAGTAGTTAAAATTCATTGAGAGTCATTTAGAGTGATTAAGATGACTGATTCTGTGAGGAATAAAAAATGAGGGAACAATTCTGAGAATCCATACGGGGGGATGACATTGAACGTGGGTTATCATGCATGGGATACAAACCAACCATTTGGATTCCTTGTGTGTGTGCGCGTGTGTGTGTGTGTGTGTGTGTGTGTGTGTGTGAATAAAGTTATTAGTTGGAAATATGTAGGTGGCTCACTGTGGCCACTCATATATGTTTTCTAGAGAGACGTCTTGATCAGTTTCCTCCTCACGCTTTGGCAACATGGCACATGACTCCTCTCCAGTAGTGCAGGCTCCTTGGGATAAGATTCCGTCCACTCACCATCACTTTCCTTTCCTCGTGGCCCAGCTCTGTACACCATGGGTACTTCTGGATTTCATCTAAATGAGGAAATGAAAGAATATGTGATATGCCTCTTGTTTTTCTAACCTTGTCTCCGTGTCTTGGCCACGGCTCCTGAGTGTACGTCTCATTCAAACCATTGGCTCGCCCTGAATGTCGATTTTCATGTTTCCTACTATGTGGGTCCCTTTTGTTTCCTTTTGCTCAGCTCAGCTGTCAAGACTACCCTCCAAAGGAAAGATCTCCATGTGCTTTTTCCTGTTATATACCACAAGTATTCTGAAAGAAGAAAGACTTTTGGTGACTGATTGGATCAGGGGATGACCTCTTACCCCTCAGGTGTTGTAGGACAGTTGACGTTTTCACTATTTGTTGTGTAGTTAATCATATACCGCCCTCGGGGGTCTACACAACAAGGCAGAATCTTGCCTCTAGCGTCATGTCTCCAGCTACTGGTCACAACCCTCTGTCTCCCCCCGGTCAGTTCTTCCCTATATTCTATTGTAGTGGGCATAATAATTACATTATTATTGTAGAGGGATAAAAGTCCTACTTTTGAAATAAAAAAATATATATATATTTGTTCTTCATTGGCAAGTTTCTAGTTGAGCTTCAGTCTTCTTTCTAAATCCAATACGAGACTCTCTACTTCACAGGGATGCTCTATTTTTGGAATGAAACAGTATCTTTGTAAAAATGAAGTTTAGTTTTAGAGAGGGAGAGACAGCATTCCAGAATCAGTGAGGAAGGGGTAGAGAGAGGGGGAGAGAGAACTCCCAGCAGGTTCCGTGATGTCAGTGCAGAGCCTGATGCAGGGCTCGATCTCATGAATTATGAGATCATGACCTGAGCCAAAATCAAGAGTCAGACGCTCAACCAACTGAGCCACCCAGGTGCCCTGGAATGAAACAGTACTTTTAAAAGGCTTTATTTACTTGGTATCTTGCACCTAGGCACTCAATACCTCAGTATGTTATTTCAGTATGACAACAATTTTTCTGCAAAACAAATAATTCCAATCTTCCTATGCTTTTCAGATGTCTGAGTAGGTGGTCTTCCTTATTACACAGAGAAAAATAGAAGCTTTTGTGCAGAAATTTTCAAAATTTTCATTCACGTGAACATACAAAATTACTTGCACAGAATCATTCTTGCCACAGAGAGGTGTGTCTAACCATTTTCTGAGTACTCGATCTCTGAATCCCTTCTTTGCCTTGTCCCCAGACCTCCTTATGTTATTTATAGTTAGTGTTATTTATTCTCTCTTCTTTCTTTATCATTTAAAAACTTAAAATATCTTTCCTGTCTTAAAAAAGTCTTGTTCTGACCCTATTTCTTCTTTGCCCTATATCTTTTTTTCATAGTCTACCATTTTGGAAGAGTTGCCTGCTGTTGGTGCTCTCTTTCTCACTTCCCACATATCTCTCAGCTTACTGCCAGCAAGCGTCTCCCCTCACCCCTGCCTCTAAACTGCTTTCACTGAGATCACTGAGGACCTTATGGCTGAAGGAAATAGCTAGAATTTAACAGTACAAGCTGTGGAGCCAGGTACTTGGGACTGAATTTCGTCTCCAACATTTGTTGCTCTATGATCTTGGGTGGGTTAGTTAAACTCTCTAGGCCTTAGTATCCTGATCTATACAATAGAGAAAAAATTGCTGAGTTAATGCATGTAACATACTTAGAACAGAAGTCGGCAGACTTTAGCCAGCCTACTGCCTGTTTTTGTAAATAAAGTTTTATTAGAACACAGTCATGCTCACTCTTTTATGTGTTGTCAGTGGCTGCTTTTTCACTTAAAGGCAGAGTGAGTAGTTAAGACAGAGACTGTATAGCCCACTGTATGGCCCATATAGAGACTGTATGGCCTAAAGTACTTGCTATCCAGCCCCTTGTGGGAAAGTTGCTGAGTTTTGGCTTATAACCATGCCTGGAACATAATAAGCACTCAGAAATATTAGATGATGTTATAACTTAGGCTCTGGGTAATAGTTGCCCCTCCTGGCTGTGTCTCTTCTCTGCCATGGAACCATGTTCTTCCAGTTTTACCATTGCCTTCCTTACGTGTTCTTAGTTGCCTTACGGACTTTTCTTCTTCTTCTCTTTCAGAGTCGCTAGGATCCCTCACAGTTCCTGTTACCATCTTTTTTTCGCTCATCTTATGGAATTGACTCATTCTCTTCCTACCTAATGTCATCCATGCTCATGACTTTGGTTATCTCCATGCTGAATATTGCCAGATCTTTGCCTACAGTCCAAATCTCTCTCCTGGACTTTAGACCTGTTTATCCAAACGGGCCTTTGGACATCTCTACTTGGATAACCTACGTAGTCCTTCACCTCCAATATGCCTAACACTTCACACATGATCTTCCTTGCCTTGTTCCTCCATCCAGGCCAGTGAATAGACTGGCACACGTGTCACTAACCACACAGACCAGTTTTCACATTGTGTTCAGAATGGTATTTCTAAAGCATAAATCTATCTATGTCTTTCTTGTGGTTCCCCATAACTTGTAGGATAAACGTATCGATTGCTTTAGCACCACTGGTTTCCAACAACCCTCTCCCACCACCTTTTAAGTCCCATTCATAGGGACACTTGGAAAGTCATTTGCCCTCTTACTTCTGGGACACATGCTCTATCACCACGGCTCTCCCTTCCACCTACAGCTTTCCTTTCACTGCTTATCCACTTCACATAAGTTGGTTTGGCTAATTCTCTTTTAGATCATCAATCTCACTTCCAGACCCCTGATTTTGTTCGTAGTTGCAAATATCTGACTTAAAACAAAATGAAACAAAGCAAATGACCAAAAATTAGGAATGGCTGTGTGATAAAGAAGTAGAAACATCCTTGGGGCTTCTGTTAACGTTTTGTTTTCCTGATAGAGTTGCCATGCTGCTTCTCCTTGCCTGGGATATGGACAAAATGCCTGGAGCAGCAGCAGCCATTTTGACTCAGATAATTGTATTGATGGTAAAGATTTTTCATCACTGGTGTTCCCACCGCCAAATCTTTCTTCACCAGCAGTTGAGGAATATTGACTAGGAAACACTTCTAAGAGTTCAACAGTGTATAAAGATGTTGAAGTCTTTACTCATTACTTTCTAAAGGATTCTACAGTTTACACAGGAACCCACCATACCTCCCCCCACACACCGCTAAGTACAATGAAACACATGCTATTTTATAGAACTGTTGGTAGCCTGCCACCTACTATTTACTTTTAAAAACCAAGGATTAGTAGTTTTCAATTTCATTAACAGATACAACAGTGGCAATAACTGCTTTTCATTAAGCACCACTCTGTGTCTACCATCACATTTAATTATTCTTTTTTTTTTGTTTGTTTGTTTGTTTTAATTTTTTTTAACGTTTATTTATTTTTGAGACAGAGAGAGACAGAGCATGAACAGGGGAGGAGCAGAGAGAGAGGGAGACACAGAATCTGAAGCAGGCTCCAGGCTCTGAGCTGTCAGCACAGAGCCCGATGCGGGGCTCGAACTCACGGACTGTGAGATCATGACCTGAGCTGAAGTCGGACGCTTAACCGACCAAGCCACCCAGGCGCCCCAAATTATTCTAAGAATCTCAAAGAGTGGGCATTATTATCTCCATTCTACAGATAAAAAGACTGAGACAAAGGGGAATAAAGTGATTTGTCCAAGTGTATTTAGTTTGTAACTTCTTGAGTCAGGACTTAAGCGCAAGCTTGGTATTTCTGACCCCAAAACTGATGGTATAGACCATAATGTCGTATTGACTTCTAGGCTTGTTACAGAGCACACTGGCAAGCCCAAGCATTATTTTACTTAACACTTACCTTGTCTTACATCCTCATGTGGTAAATAATGTTTTCATAAATGCCACATTTTCTACTTTGAGTCTAGCACGCATGTGTTAAATAAAAATTTAGTGGTTCATATAATCTAGAGCAAGAATATATCCTCCATCAGTCTTTATACTTACCCCAATATGAGTGGAACATGGCCTGGTATTATAAAAACACCGTATTCATTGGGTTTTGGCAACATCTCTAAATCACTCCCTCGCTCTTGCATTCTGTTTAGCATGTAGATACTGCTTTTTTTTTTTTTTTTTTTTTTTTTTGGCTGAATCAACATGTGAACCTCATTTTGCAGGATTTGTTAAAAATATAATTAAAATGTTGTATAAAGATTTAGGCCAAATTGGCCTGGATCCTAGAACACACTCTCAGCAAAACCTCAAGGAATATACGTTCATAGAAAAGGTTTGCTCTCTGGGATTCCCTCCCACTTGCTTTAACCTGATATTTTGCTTATTCTGCTATGAAATTCCTCAGAGGAGTGAAACAGTAGCTTGCCTCATTAAGACTCATCATTTACAAGATGTTGACAAATGTTGGCATTTATCCTGTTAACATAATAAATGTGAGAAAAATGACCATTTGGCATAGATAGTTCCATGCAAAATGCAAGCATGGTTGAGAATGAGGATGATTTGTTGGGTTGTCTAAGTAGCATCCTTCAGCGCCACACATTGGAGTAAATATGTTTGGGAAATAATAATTATTTCTTCTTTGCCCTGCAAATATAATTTTTCTTTTTCTTTTCTTTTCTTTTCTTTTCTTTTCTTTTCTTTTCTTTTCTTTGTTTTTTGGCAGTGGGAAGGCAGGGTGGCTCAAGACATAATCAAACCTTGAACCCAGAAAAACATCCATGTACATTTTATTTATTCATTTTTTCCACCTTAACCAAGTTTAGAATTTCCTCTTTTCTGAAAAAAGTTATTACTTTTGCTTACTTATTTTTACACTTGGTTATTCTTTTCAGACCACACGTAGGTATCTGGTAGTTACACATTTTTTTTCGTGTTGTGCAACATTATAGATCTCTTGCCTTAAACTGAATAAATGAAAAGTATAGACAAATACTCATTAAAGAGCTGGTGCAACTTTTCTCTAATATAAAAGATTTCATCTCTATTAATGAACATACATTGGGAGTAGAATTTATTCAGTTTTACAGAATTTGAAGTTGGTACTGAGCTTCTAGATATGTGTGTACGCACACATGCGCACACACACATACAGAGACGCACGTAGTTATATCAGGGAAGAGAAACAAAGCCCCTGGCATCCGGAAGCTGGCCTGGTACTCACAGCCAGGTCTTGGTGCTGTCTTGTTGAACATAAACAATTTATTCTGGATCAGACCAGTCTACTCTGTGGCGGACGAAGACAAAAATGAGGCCACTGCATCGTCATGGCCGACCACAGACAAAGTCATAAACATTGGCTAAACCACGAGTTTGACCGAACACCCCCTCCCCCTATTCTGGCTCCTATGAGTGACCATCGCTTTTTGAGCAATTAAATGTGACACCACTTTAGCTTGATGTTAGTCTTCCCTCCTTCTGGATAAGAGTTTTTAGGATACCCAATCACAAAATTACTCAGGATTCCTGAGAGCACCTGATCCAGAGTAAAGCCCTGCTTCCATAAATTCTTCCCAATGTCATCTAGCACAAACTTGAACCCTACAATATGTCCTTTCTAACACCTTCCCGCTGAAATGCATCTTGCAATGTGCATACCCCCCTTCTGTGATGAGCAACACATCCAACTTGTCAAACACAGGTGTGCACCTGCTGATCTTGGGCTGGAGGGCAGTGACGATACGTAAACAGTAACACAATCGCAGTGCTCAGAAACACAGGCTGACTATCACATAACAAACACTTTACAGTTAAATGCTTATATTTGAATGTGTTACTGCACATAAATTTCCTCAATCCATTTTTACAAACCTCTATGCAGCCAGTATTGCTATAATAGTTTGGCATGCAAAGAAACTAGCATGAAAATAGTTAAGAGACCTGACAGTTTACATTTGACAGTAACAAAGTCACAATTTGCGTCCAGGTTTTCTGACTCCTTGCTTAAAACTTCATCTTAATATATGGAATTTGATCAAGTGCAGTCTTGCTAAACATTATGTCTTTGTCTATTTCCGGTAGTACCTAGGCTCCAAGAAAGTAAGGGCTTGTCCTATTAATTTGCGTATGGCTATTCCTTAATGGCACAGATCAGGTGCTCAGTAAATATTTGTTGAGCTCAAGTAAACTAGTCAGGGAGGGAAGCTATTCTCACTGACAGAAGAAACAAAGTTCTAGATGATCTAAAGGCACGGATTCTTAGAGGCTCCTGAGCAGCTCAGTCAGTTAAATGTCTGACCCTTGACTTTGACTCAGGTCATGATCTCACAGTTCATGAGTTCGAGGCCTGCATTGGGCTCCAGGCTGCTGGTGCAGAGCCTGTTTGGGATTCTGTCTCCTTCTCTCTCTGCCCCTGCTTGCTCTCTATCTCTCTCTCAAAATAAATAAAAATAAACTTAAAAAAAAAAAAAGAAACGGATTCTTAAATTCAAATCAAAGGTCATTACACTAGCAAATTTCTGTGACCCTGTAACAAACCAGGTGCAATTCAAAGGCAGAATAGCTGTTTCTGGAAGGGGATCTTGAAAGAGATAGAAAGGCTCCATTTATAAAAAAGAGTATGAGTCAGGTAGGCTACCCAAACAGGGGGCTTGAATTGGGGCCATGATATTGACTTGCACAATATCTTCTATGACCTGGCTTCTCAGAGGTAAAAACAATGATGAAGAAAATACAAAGAGAAAAAGAACTCGAGTCAGTGTTGGAAATTAGGAAATAACCTACAATCTAAAGCAGGAAACATGGAAAATATCAGTTGAATACCAGACTGAGGGTATGAAATTGGAGAAAGACATTGGGACTAACTAGCCACTCATTTTCCTGTGGAATTGGGTCCCAGTAGGAATGCAGAGAGGATATTCTGAGCCCAGGCACACAGTCCAGTTTGGAGGGCAGGGATGGAAAAGAGAACATATGGGAAGCCGTAGAAGAAAACCTCTGCATTCAAAAATATCGGTGGCGCCTTTGATACAGGGATCCAAATGCTGAGGCCAGTGACACTACCAAGAATATCTATTAAACTAGTACGATTTAAAATGCATTAGGTGAACATAGGGGCACCTGGGTGGCTCAGTCGGTTAAGTGTCCGACTCTTGATTTCTGCCGTTAATGATCTCATGGCTTTGGGCCCCATTTCTGGCTCTGCGCTGACAGCCAGAAGCCCGCGTGGGATTCTCTGTCCCCCTCTCTGCCTGTCTCTCTCTGTCAAAAATAAATAAATAAACATTAAAAAGAATTAAAAAAAATTACATGTATTAGGTGAAAATATACCTACAATATGACTGCAAATATTTAAATATATACCAGATAAAAACAAAGTGAATAAACATAATAACAATGGCTACATTTGGCTGATAGTAATGTAGGAAAATGTGCAGTAGCATAATATGTAAATTAAATATAAATCTAATATATGTAATAATATAAATTAATGAATAATATAAATTCAGTGATCACAAAAAAACCTATGAAGAATTCCATTCCAAGCATTAATGTCTTTTCCCTCTAAAATGTAGCCTCCACCCCAAACCTTGTCTGGGAGAGGCAGCCTAAGCCCCAGAGAGTAAGATGACCTGTGCCGGAGTAGCAGCCGGGTCCACAGGTTTCCTTGTCTGACCCTAAGCCTCACCTTGTCTCTGCCCCAAGGGCTGCCCCCCGGCTCTCTCTTGTCCTCCTTCGTTTTGTTTGGTTCTCTTCACTTTGCTAGGTTCTTTATATGCTTAGACTTAAAGCATCTCCACCAACCTTGTATTTTCCTGCAGCCCTCCTCCGTCTTCCTGCTCTCAACCTTTAGTCTTCTTGGTGGAGTTGAGGTCGCTCTGCCCTGGCTTGACTTTGTAAACCCTTGCTGGCTGTCTAAGCCTTCCTCTTCAACACCCAATCCCGGCAGATTGGATAGCAAGCAATTGGTAAGCGTGAAGCCACTCTGCTTTAGAAAAGTAATAAGACAGCTACAGGTTGCAAATGTTGAATAGTTACATTGCATTTTAGTTAATTAATTAATTAACTGAAAGAGGGAGAGAGAGAGTGCATGAGTGGGGGAGAGGGGCAGCAGAGAGGGGGAAAGAAAACCTCAAGCAGGCTTCATGCTCAGTGCAGAGCCCTTCACAGGGCTCCATCCCACGACCCCGGAATCATGACCTGAGCTGAAATCAAAAGTTGGTCGTTCAACTGATTCAGCTACCCAGGTGCTGTAACTGAGTTACATTGAATTTTTAAGTGATGAGCAAATCCCATTGAACCTATATATAGGCACTACTTAAATGTAGAAATAGAAGTTGTTTCATCATGGTACTGTTTCAGGAATTCTTTACATTTATAATGGCATTGTCAGAATTGATATAATGTCATGATGTTTTAACTGTTATTATCATTCCCCGATTTAAAAAAACAAACAAAAAATGGATCGTCACTTTTGAATGTGATGAAACCACAGAATGTCCAGAAAAATCACTATATAGAAGAGATGTCATTTTTCTAAACTATTAATTTCTCTGATCATAAGGCATGTGAGCAAATGAATATATAATTATTATATCTAAACATGTGATGCCTAATTTATTTAAAAAAATTTTTTTTTTCACGTTTATTTATTTTTTTTTTTTGAGACAGAGAGAGACAGAGCATGAACAGGGGAGGGTCAGAGAGAGGGAGACACAGAATCTGAAACAGGCTCCAGGCTCTGAGCTGTCAGCACAGAGCCCGACGCGGGGCTCGAACTCACGGACCGCAAGATCATGACCTGAGCCGAAGTCGGACGCTTAACCGACTGAGCCACCCAGGTGCCCCTGATGCCTAATTTAAATAATCATTTGGTTTAAAACTTTGAAACATGTTAACAGGAGACCCACCCAATGTTTATTTCACTGTATTTTAGCATTCACAGGGCCAGATTTGAAAAGTATTTCAATACCATCACCATATAAATGATGTTATGTGCTATGATAGGATATGTGTGAGTTTTGTTAATGATGCTTTATTTGGTATTGATGCGTATTCTTTATTCTCATATCTACTTCGATGATGAAATTAGAATCAGTTAAATCACACTTGCTGGTAGAATCATGTTTTCGCCAAAGGGATTTAGATCAAACAGAAGGGTTACCTGGATCTAGGCTTTTCATGAGGTGAAGCAGTGCTATTGTGTGATGCTTTCAGTCACTCCAGAGACTTGATACAAAGAACGACTACGGTGATGCCATCATTTTAGTGATAAATTCATTGACTCATTCACTTTTAAATTTACGTGACCAGTATTTAGGGAACATTTGCCTGGTACAATGTACTTTTTTGCTGGGTATCATCGGCCTATCAAATAACTGTATAGGTCTTGTCCTGAAAGATGATTCAGTTATTGAAAACAGACCATTGGCATGCTCTAGTAAGCATTCATGGTTTAGCCCTTGAAGGTCTCTCACATGTTAAAGTTTTTACTTTTTCTACAAAGAAGGATGAGCTAGAGTCTCCGAATGAAAGAGTAATGGGTTGGAAAACATTTGCTTAGCAAAGGCCTGATTCTAGTGGCCCATTAGTTGCTGTTGCACTACTAAAATCACATTCACTTTCATTAAAGTCACCCCCTGTTAGTATTAAATAAACTTTACGGGGCGCCTGGGTGGCTCAGTCGGTTAAGTGTCCGACTTCGGCTCAGGTCACGATCTCACGATCTCGCGGTCTGTGAGTTCGAGCCCCGCGTCGGGCTCTGGGCTGATGGCTCAGAGCCTGGAGCCTGCTTCCGATTCTGTGTCTCCCTCTCTCTCTGCCCCTCCCCCGTTCATGCTCTGTCTCTCTCTGTCTCAAAAATAAATAAACGTTAAAAAAAAATTTAAATAAACTTTACGAGTGGAATGACAAAAACTATAGCGTTCTCAATATGGAATCCTTGGGATTTATGATGGTCATCTCTTATGAGTGTCAAGGTGACAATTCAAATGTTCCAAGGTGAATCCTACAGGCCCAAATTTCTTGAGACCTGGAGACTCACTGTTGGCTGCAGAGTGAGGGAAACTGACCCTCTTGCAAGCTATCCACAGTCTGAAAACCTGCATTGTGCCTTTGGGTCATTGCCCGTCTGGTGAGTCTTTTAACATTTGCTAAGTTTGGTGGCTGTTCTGAAGAGACTTCTAAGACTCAAGATCTACCCTGAAAACCATGAGTTGTTCTAACCTATAGCTACCTGACAATCAACCCAGCCCTCCTGCTCCCTCGCCCTCAGATGATTCTAGGCTTGTTTGTGCTTCTTGAGCTGCTACCTGAGGGCGTCTATGCTCTGGGCATTTAGGCCTGATATTCTGGAATGATCAGCCAGTCACAGGAAAGCCATTTGAGTTAATAGAGTCCATAGTTTGTGTATTCCCTGAAGAATATGACACAAGTTTTGTGGAAATCTTATTTCTGTGAGGTTGACTTTCCACTTTTGAAGAAAACCATTCTCTAGAAACAGTTCTATAGAATGGGAGCTAAAATCTGAGAGAGTTCTTACTTCAGCGAATATTCTCAGCTACATTTCTAGGGGAAGAACACAAAAATAAATCCAAACCACCTCACATTAGTTTGAACATTTTGAAATGTAACTTCATTGGGAACTAACATTTTGGGAAATGCAGCTTTGAACAGTGTCATGAAACTTTAACCCAAAGGATTTCAGAGAGCTGTTGGCTAGAACAATCCATTCATATCCCTGAGGATAAATCTCTAGAAATGATTTAGCTCTTGATTGAATCTTCCTACTGTGAATTTGCCGCAGGATACATTTGGGTTTTATTTTGGAAAACAATCTTTAAGTAAATCTGAGCAGGTAATACAAAATGATGGAAAGTATATTTCTGATGGTAAACGGAACTTGGGGTTTCTCATCCTCAAGAAATAGAGGTCTTAGATTTGCCCGGGAGAAATGATCTAGTTTCAGAGGTAAGGTGTTTATGGAAATTGATACGTGAATATTTGCCAATTTGAAGCTTTGCAGAATGAGGTCACTTTATTTGTATACACGGATAGAAATCCCTATTTTCTTTCATGCTTTTGTTTGCTATTGGGAGCTTGCCAACTTCAAATAAAACACTAGCTGGTATTAGATCAGACAACTCCAACATGGGAAAAACTGACAGCCATAGTTTTAGGAAGCTCATTTACCGCCTTTAGCCACAGAGAACAAGGCGACCCCCCTATAATCAAATATACACAAACATTTAGCATTGGATCTTTACACTATTTCTAGAATGGATTATACCATTTATTGTATTGTATTATTTATTTGTGATACCACACGTGTTAAAGGTAAGTTCATTTTGTGTGTAAAATGAAGAAAGCATCTTGGAAATAAGTACTTGCATACTGATGGGAATTATGAAGGGCCCCCCCACCCCCCGCTCCCCGCTCTGCTTTAACATGGTGTTTTTGAAAACCTGATTACTAATAAAATGACATCCAAGAAAAAAATGGTTAGGTTTTCTGTTGACAGGCATTCTTGTAACTCTTCAGTGACCTAAATTTGAACAAGGCTGGATTCTAATGGCTTAGAATGTTCTCTATTAAATATAAGAAAATCCAGTTAATTAATTAGCCCTTGGTGTTAAATGAATTTTTTAAGCCTGAGAGATGAGGGGAATGTGGGATTTGTGGTGACTTGACAGTGAACGAGAATGATGTTGAACCCAGAGCGACTATTAATATAAGGTCCTTTGCAGCTGGGAGTCCAGTGATAGAGGATGGACAGATGTCATAGCAGCAGATCTTACGGAAGGAGCTGAGTGTTGATTTACTATCCACGCCTACTTAAGTCTTGTTTGCTCTCATCTTTTAAAGTAGCAGATTATATTCCATTATTTTATTACCTCTCAGGGTATATTTTCAAAATAACGGCACAATCATTTAATGTTAACCGGTAACATCTTTCCTTTAGTTTTCTTTTAATCAAACCTAAGTTAGTTATGGCACATTCAGAAAAAGAAAGAAAAAAACCATACTTTTCCAACATGGTCCTCAATCGTGGTTAATTCTTTACTAAAACTAGAGGAAGCGTAAGAGGATGGGCTTGGCACATGACTTACTTAAATTTCTTGGCCGGTTATCACAGAGAGAACACAATTCCACTACTGGGGAAATTCTTGATTTTGCATTCTAAGAGCTAGTTTGTTGGAATGGGGTAATGTGTGGTAGTCCCGATTACTGTTTTAATCCTTTACATATAGAGATATTATAACTTTTATTCCATTCCTTTATTACAAGTTAGATAGGTGAAAATTCAAATTCTATTCATTCAGCAAGCATCATAGATGCTTACTTCAGTCTTTTTTAAAAATGTTTATTCATTTTTGAATGAGACAGCCCAAGCGGGGGAGGTGCAAGGAGAGAGGGAGACAGAGGGTCAGAAGCATTGTCCATACTGTCTGTGCAGTGCCCGACCCGAGACTCGAATTCACAAACCGTGAGATTGTGACTTGAGCCAAAGTCAGAAGCTCAAACGACTGAGCCAGCCGAGCGCCCCCATGCTTATTCAAGTTTCTGATGTCCTTTTAGTTACTGTGCTGATTTTTCCTGCATTTATGTAAAATGAGGGGTCTTGAGCAAGCTGTTTCAGATCCATCTAAATCAGGAGTCTGTTCCATTTGTTAGAGCATCTAGAATTAAATCAGCCTCAACCTCCCCATGGAATGTCAGCTTCATGAGGGCTGTGATATTTCTCAGTTTTGTGTCCTCCTGCATCTTTGCATGCACTGACTGCTATGTAGGAGGTCATCAGTTGGATTTTTTTTCTGTGTAGCACAGACTTGAGTCTCTTAGTTTGCCACTCGTCTGAACCCCACAAGCATTACACTTTCCTGAGAATAATTAGCAAAGCAGCCTCCTTCAATGATAGCATAAGAGAGTGGCTGGAAAAGGCATTTCCTCCTAGCTACACCCTTTTTAAAAACACTAAACCCTGCCATTCATAGAAGGGTCAATTAAAGATATTTCATATTTTCTTATCTGGAAATCAATTGTTTGGAACTCAACAGTCCAGGAGCATCAGTTGGACAAAGTGGACTTTTAGTGTCTTTTTGAAGTGGATATAAATTGTGCATCACAAAGGAGGTGAATAGTTAAGTCATGGAAAACAAAATTAACAGGACATTTAAAGAAGCCAGGTTACTGCAAAGAACTCTTAAGCTAATTATCCTCAGCAAAAGACCTGCTGTTTGGCTCATAAAAGACAGTAGCTCCTTCAAACAGGTATAGCAGGGTAGGGTAGTCTACTTAACAAGACCCTCTTATTTCTCTATGTGTCCACTCAGGAGGGATTTTAGAGATCTCATGAGAACCTAGATGTCTTTAAAATGTTACCCTGTTTTTAAGAGATTGCCTGAAACATCATGGAAGACACTTGAGCTTAAAGACTAATCCTTTGTTGAAATACAGATATCCATGGGAAGAATGACATGTTACGCTGTTACCTGTCATTTGCACTCGATTGAAAGAAATGGCTAAAATCGCATTCTAAAAGGAGGGATGAAAGCAGAGACTACAAAATCCTTAGGTGCTCCAGGGAGAAAAGTGACTCGACTCTGAGGACCCAGTTCTCCCTGTGGCAAGCCTGTAGCTGGGTAAGCCTAAGCTCTGTCTGGGGCCAGATGGTCTACATTTCTTTTTTCTCGTTTCTTACCATAACTACCTGATTAGGTAGGATGGAAATTCCTTGCTTAGCTCTTTTTATCCTTATCTTAAAATGGCGTTCCTTAGAAAGCAAATGTTAGGAAAGAGGGGAAATACTTGTAAACTTTATCTCTGTACGTTATGTGACTATCTAAAAGCTCCTCGACCTTCTCTCTTGCTCTTTCTCTCGCTTCCACTCTCTATCTATTGGTCGGTTACTTCACCACTCTTCAGAGAACCCAGCCCCCAAGGATGTCATCCCAGAATTTACCTCACCCCCTCCGCGCTCTGCCTTAAGGTCATTGGTCTTCGTATTCAACAAGGAAAGGGGAAAGGGAGTAGTAGTGTGGGGGAAGATACATCAACTCAACTTCCTTCAACTTGCCCAGGGATAACTTTCAAGAAATAGCCACCAATACTGCACCACCTTCTTAGACTCCCAACTCAAAGGTTTCCATTTATAATTCCTCAAACACAATGTTTGAGGGGAAGGGCATATTCCTGGGTCTAATACTAGAGTCTGTAGTGACATTAATTGATGACTCTACTGCAGCAAAACACAGCACAATGGATTCTTGTACAGTGAAGTGGTCAGGCATTGGGTGGTCACACTTTCCATCCAGGAGTGTTCTTGAGCATGTTGACCTCCATCTTGGTAAAGGTGTGCTCTTTTCTTTGGGCCACAAGCTTTTCTTTCAAATACGTAGACCAGGTACTTCCATTTCCCCTCATCCCAGAAGAAACTCATCTTCCATGTACTTGCCAGCCTTTAATAGATGCCCCCACGGCTTTTTACAAAAGGGCAATACTCTTCTCTTTCTTCAAAGTTGAGTCAAAGATCAGATGTAAATACATTATAATACAAAACTCTTGGTCTGGGTAGATGTAGATGGCTATAAGAATAATAACCATAAAGATTCTGGCAAATATTTGTAATTAAGCATGTGTTAGACTATGGTATGCAACCTAAAATATACTGGTGGGTTTTTGGAGAGCCAGAGAACCTAAAAGACATGTACTTCAGTTGTAAGAAATTTATAGTTAATGTATAAATAACCTAAGTAGATGGTATAAATGATATTTCATAAGTGAAGCTCCAGTGAATGGTGACATGGGAGTTATAAAAAAGAAAAGCATAACTTTTTTCTAGCGAAGAATCTTATATAAGTTGGGTGGGGGGAGAATTCTTGTAGGGCATTGAAGTGTACACAATGCGGACATGAAGATATGGAGGAAGAGCCCTTTCAAGTGGAGGGTAAGTGTGAAAGAGAGCAAGGGGAGGAAAGGGATCCATGGGACATTGCCCACATTGGTGTAGGTATGAAGAGATATACAGTCATGAAGACGTGTTTAACCAAGATTTAGGGCTGCAGTGATAATAATCCAGCTGAAGAGTGCACTTGATGCATAGACAACGGGGGGAAGCAGGATATATTCAGCAGAGAGAACCATGATAGGAATTTACTCTCACAAAATTCTGACAAGGAATTAGAAAGGGGGCGGAACTGAAAGCAGGTAGTCCAGTTAGGAGGCCATTTTAATAGCCTAGATAAGAACATGAACATACAGAATGTTGGATGCCAATACAGGAATACTTCCAAGATAGAATGGATGGTAAGCAGAAACGACAGTGGTGAGGCAGGTTGAAGGTGGAATCACGAATAAGCCTGAGGCTGCTAAAAGAGAGAATGGAGTGCAGACTACCAATGATAGAATCTTGGTGAATACTGATCTTGATGAATGCTATATTGAGAAAGAAGGTGGAGAGAATCAAAGGGGTGTTCTTCCCGATCACATAGTGTAAAACTTTGCACCAGTAACAAGGGTGTGCGAGCCCTTAGTACATAGTGTGTACTTGCAAATCACACTTGCAAAGACAGCATTATAGTATTTCAGTATCCACTCAATCCAATGCCAATAATCAGAGTGGTGATTACATTAACGAGCTCAATCATTGAGATCTGGAAACTGAGAAATAGAATAAATCTTTTTTTTTTTTTTTTTTTTTTTAATAGAACAAATCTCAACCAGAATCGACCAGTATGATTTGGGTGGTAGCTAAATATAATCATGCAAATGTAAATATGGTTTTCTATAAACATGGATATCTGCCACTTAGCAATGCCAGGTCTGCATTGTCACCTGGTATTAAAACACTAAATATTTCCATACCATTAATTCAGCCTCTAAGCACGTAGATTTTCACTTGGGTTCTAAATAAATAAATAAATAAATAAATAAAATAAATTAATAAATTATAAAAGATATGTCAATTTCATTTCATTTTATTTATTTATTTTTTAAAAGTTTATTTATTCTGACAAAGAGATAGGGAGAGCACAAGCAGGGGAGGGACAGAGAGGGAGAGAGAGAGAGAGAGAGAGAGAGAATCCCAAATAGGCTCTGCACCATCAGGATGGAGCCGATGAGGGGCTCGAACCATGAGATCATGACCTGAGCCAGGTCGGACACTTAACCAACTGTCGGACACTTAACCAACTGAGTGACACAGGAGCCCTAAAATATCTGGAAATTTTAAAGCAGAACACAGACCAATGTGAATTCCCAACCAGTCCGATGTTGTAATCTAAAATGTGTCAATTCCAAGCACTTCAACAGTTAATCCTGTTGGACTTCACCACTGTTCTGCTCCTCTCACCAATAAAATCTATTCTTCTCAACTTTCCTTGCAATGTGTTTGGGTTCCTGTATCAAAACTTTAATTCTAAATAATAACATCATAATTACACAACTAAAAGCCGCGATTGTCAACTCAACACAAACCAGATCACGTTGTTTTCAACAGAGATTTAAAAAAAACTGGTAATCTCATATTGAGGACAGAATATATCTACCTGAGTGACTGAAAATCACAGTGAGAGTAGAAGTAGGTAGATACAGAAGCGCAGATGTCCCTAGGTAAAAACTTCAGGTTCTATTTCTAGATTTCTTTCTTCTTTATGCTAATTCTTTGTAACAGGGCTAAGAGTCATTTTCTTTGATTGTGGATGGAGGGAATGACAAGGGATGAACCTCTTGAGATGACAGCCTGACAGCCTTTAAATCAAGGAGGATCTCTTTCTTAGCAAGCCTGAAGATTAAACAGACTAATGAATCAATGCTTTAGACCATCCACTCCTGGGAGAACACATCAGAGTCCCATCAACAATGGTCAGGTCAAGGAACATTCTTTCCTGTCAACGGGCAAGTCTTCTATTGTTGCATTGAAAGTCTGTTCCTCTCTGGAAAATTACTCTATTTAATGGAGACAGATGTCACTCCACATAATTTGATATTTCGTTACCAGGAACCAAGAAGTAAGATCTTTTCAACCAACATAGAATTGAAAACAGTGTGGTTGTGTGTATTTTACATTCTGAAATCAGTTTCTTTCCTCCAATGATCAATTTTATTTTTAATAGAGAATTTTTATTCTACTCGTCTAAATGTTCCCATAAAAAAGCAGTATGCAAGGTGCCAGCTGCCTTCAGAGTTTCCTAGAGATGCCTTGATCTGTCACCATTCAGTGGATATGAATGTAAATTTTAAGAGACTTAAATCTTAAAGCTTTCAAGAGTTCTCTGAGTCATACTCCTTCTCACCTGCAATTTATATCTCTAGATTAATCATAATTTCTGATGCATTTCTTTTGAAGCTGTTAATTTTATTTGAGACAGTGGTATATGTGCAGAACACAGAGAAGCATAAATGCAGATTTTTTTTTCCTCCTCCACCAGGCAGTATTATTCTGGAATATAAAAGTATGTGAACATAGCAGTGAAGTTCCAAAGCAGATATTAGATTTTTATTCTAAAATGAATCTTGATGATGCATATCTTAATGAATAGGAGATATGAATTTCTTTTAATTAAACAATTCATTATTTCAATTAAACAAATTTCATTTTGTTTCATTGCCATCCAAGTATGGGCAACTTTTGTTTCCCACATTCTATTTCCTGTTGCTTCTCTGCTGACATTTTGCAAGCGAAGAGAGAAGCAAACTATGAGTGCACGTCACTTAGTTTTAATACAATATTAGTATCTGATCTCTGACTCATTAAATGACAAGGCTTGTCATCTTTGACTTGGTACTATTTAACATTGCAGGCCTGTCCCTGATAGCTCTAGCACATATTATTCCCTGAAACATTTGTGAGCAGTACGCATGACGGAATAAGAATTAGTTTAGCAGGGAAAAGCAAAATGGTTTCATTTCTGGTGTGGAGATATATCATATTTCTAGATCACAACTATTGATTCTGGGGTCACTGTAAACCAATCTTCAAAAATTGCATTAGTTATTGACTTATCTATATTAACTTTTAAAAATGTGTTCTAATTTCAAAATTTAGACACGTAATCTACAATTTAAAAACAATTAAACATTAGCAAAAATTGGCTTTTCATTTTGAAACTGTAAATGCTTTTAATGAATTGGTGCTTGGATACTGAGCTAGTTTAAAGTCACCAGAGGCCCAGGTCCTTTATTTCCTTGTTTAACCATGACAGGAACATTGAAAGAGTGGCTGAAAAACAAACAAACAAACAAACAAACAAACAAAACTCACCCTTTTCTCACGTCTCCATGGAGATTTATGTAAACCCAATGCATGCTTATTAAGTAGTAAGTTCTGTTAGAAATGCCAAAGAAGTCACGGCCTCTCCCCTCAAGGAACTTGTAATGTTGCAGGGTGATGTGAAAAAGACACAGGAAATAACTAAATAACATATCCAAGGCAGCATATTAATAGTGCATGATAATACAGAGGAGATTATTTAAATAAAGACTGAGGAATTTAAAGTAAGGGAAACTTTGCCTTGTGCTTTGGTGGGTCAAGGAGGGAAGCTAGGTCCCCATGAATGTACCTGCTGAAGGAAACACACATGTAGGAGGGGTTAATTGAGGTGAGGGGGCTGATTGCAGTTTGGGGGCCTGGAAGGGCTTCTTGGGGAAGGGCCCAGTTGAGGGAAGATGCTGGAATTAAAAGTGACCTTTCTTGGGGCACCTGGATGGCTCAGTGAGTTAAGTGTCCAACTTCGGCTCGGGCCATGGTCTCTCGGTTTGTGATTTCCAGCCCTGCACTGGACTCTGTGCTGACAACTCAGAACCTGGAGCCTGCTTTGGATTCTGTGTCTCCCTCTCTCTCTGCCTTCCCCCGCTCGAGCTCTGTCTCTCTCTCAAAAATAAATTAACATAAAAAAAAAAATAAATGAAAAAAAGTGACCTTTCTTCTTTCCAGTCCGGAGGCTCTTTGATACTGGATCCCAGGAAAGTATTTATATGTTTCTTCTCTCTCATTCAGATTGTTGCTTGTTTTTCTGGAAATCATGCTTTTCATGAATGTTCCTCCTATAGCTCCCGTTTACGCCACAGGGTGGAGAAAGGATGTGCCTTGTAGAAAGGGATACAGACATAGGGGTCCCATGGGACATCTGCTGCTCTTGGCACTTGAGCTTTCTGATTCTCTGGATACCCAAGAGATGATAGATGGTGGCCAACTGTTGGGCCATTGAGCTGAGCAGTGTTTGCTCCAAGTGTTTCCTTATTTCCGCAAAGTAGGCTCATGCTTAGCGGCCCAAGCAGCCATGACTGTCAATGCTGGTGACACCTGGCATGGGGTAGTGTCACAGTTGTAAGAGCTCTGGGAAGGAAGAACAGAGCTCTAGCTCCTTCTGAGATAGCCTGTCCTGATCCTTCATAGGCCTCCCCTTCTTTATAGAAAGTGAACAAGTTGGGCTACAGTATCTCTAAGGTGCCCTCTAGCAATTATATCCTAGTATTTCATATTTGTTCCAAAGCTACAAACATTGGCGTAGCAAAGACTATTTTCCCAGTACAATACTTAATTCATGCTCAGTGAAGAGATAAAGGAAAATCAAAGGCTTTACTAATGAATTTAAGATAGTCTCCTCCCTATGACTACCACCATTTGACCAGTGAAGCCTCTAAAACCCAGTTCAGTGATGTTACTCCACCCCCTTAGCCAGGGTCTGTGGTATCCCCCCAGGGTTATCTAGTCCTCTGTGGCTGACTTTTCAGATGGACCTGTTGAGGTTCCAAATTCACCTGCAAGAAGAGGCAGCTGGGACTTTGAATCTGAGGCTCAAGACAGAACCTCAGACAGAGATAGGAATTTGGGGTTCTTAAAAAAATGGGACCCTGGAGATCTGACCTTAAATACTTCCTCTCCACTCCCTTCATAGTAGAATGAAACATTAAATAACCCGTTGTATTCACCTAGTGAGTTAGTGGTAATACTCAGAAATCCAGATTTCTAGTCCCCCAACCTAGCCCACAGACAGTGCTTCCATTTAATTAGTCAAATCGATTGAAAACTTAATTACACATAATCCCACAGAAAAGGGAGTTATGATAATCACACATGCAAAGCTTTAGGGATGCAAAGTAGAGGAGGGCCAAGTTTGTGGTAGCCAAATGACTGGGAGAGAAGAATTCTCATCACAGCCATGCTCTCTTCATGGGGGAAGCACTTCATAAAGGAAAATGTTTTCGCTGGAAGTGGTTTTTCTGCTGGTAACATTTTACAAAGTAGAATTTAAAACAGGAAAACAATGGGTGCCTGGGTGGCTAAGTCAGTTAAGCGTCCGACTCTTGATTTTGGCTCAAATCACAATCTTAAGGTTTGGGAGATCCAGCCCTGTGTCAGGCTCTGAGGTGCTGACAGTGCAGAGCCTGTTTGGGATTCTCTCTCTCCCTCTCTCTCTGCCCTTCCCTGCTTGCACTCTTTCTTTCTTTCTTTCTTTCTTTCTTTCTTTCTCTTTCTCTCTCTCAAAATAAATAAACTTTAAGAACGAAATAGGAAAGCAGGGTTGGAGGTTTTTATAAAAGGATCTAGATGAACACTTTTTTTTAAAACTTTGAATTTGCAAGCGAACTGGAGACAATTGATCTAGTTTGGAAATCGCTGGGCAAGGTGCAGTGCTGTCCTTGACGCCATTAGCAGATAAGCAGATATTCCTAAGTTCCAACATTCTTATGAGGCACTGGTGCTCCTACACTGGTATTTATTGGAAAGATTAGGGAGACAGTTTGAAACATCTTATAAGTCAGAAACATGACTCTCGTAGGAAAGTAAGTGTGCTCGCAAATCTGAGGATTGGCATTCCCCACACCAAATATAAAATGAAAAAGAAGGTAATAAAATAAAAAAATAAAATAAAATAAAATACTCTCTTGTCCCTCCCTTTTTTCATGTTAACACAAGCACACAGCAACAAAACAAAACCCCACAGTCTAAAGAAGCTCCTTCTCTGTTAATGACTTCATTTTAAAAAGGTTTTCAAATTGTGC
This sequence comes from Panthera uncia, assembly GCF_023721935.1. Lineage (NCBI taxonomy): Eukaryota > Metazoa > Chordata > Mammalia > Carnivora > Felidae > Panthera > Panthera uncia. The sequence continues at coordinate 55,860,998 of NW_026057578.1, read as the reverse complement.
TTTTATTCTAAAATAATCATTGCCTATTTTTCTTGCAATGTTTCTGAAAGCCAAAAATTATATCACACGGGCTGCCTACCTGGTGGATCTGTGTAGAGAATGCCAAAATAACAAATTGGAAATTGGGTCAACGTCATTAATTGATGCATTATTGTGAGGCATAACTCTAGTCAAACACACACACACACACACACACACACACACACACGAATATAACAATTGGTTGGCCCCATTCATGTGTTTCTTTTTTCTTTCTAAACACTGATTTAGCAAAATAAGTTTGCTTAAGCTTAAAATGATAGCCAAGAAAAAAACTAACCTTAAAAAAACAGATTTGGGGTAGGATTCTTCTTCTATTATTAGCTTATTTCATTCTAAAGATAAGGAAAAATAATTAGAAGTAATAATTTCCCTAAAGTTAAATACAAAAATGATTAGTAAAGATTTAAGTGAAAATAAATATAACTTTCAGTTCTCCACAATCTACAGCTCATCAAATTCACAGCAGAGATAACTGAACATATCAAAGATTTTTAATTGGATTAGCCATTGATATAATCTCCTGAGTACATTCATTTGTCAGATGAAGGCTTTGTCTGTCAACTCAAAAGAAAATATTACCCTTGAAAATGTTGAGTTGGGAAGCATTTCAAAACTGTCCCTTATTCAAATTGCAGCAGACTATTTTGACAAGCAAGTGCAGAGAGCATTTACAGACAATAAAGGGCCTTGCCTTTCTCCTTCTTTGGATGAAGGCAAAAGGAAGGAAGAAGATTGTAATTTGTCTCCAGGAACATTTGTTTTCCCAACAGGACATTAATTCTCTTTGAAACCAGTGGTGTATATATTGGGTATGCGATGGGTTTGATGATGCTGATCATTCAGCCATTACGTTATATTCTCATCTATGACTCAAGATTCCAAAATATGTCAGTAGCTCTTGTCCAGAGGTGACATGTAATCTGGCAAGGTGGAATGACCATAAAGACCCCCCCCCCATATACGTATATATATATACGTATATATATATATACATATATATATATTTTTTTCCTTTCTCCTGAAAGAAACATTAACGTGGCCATTGGGACCAAGGAGTAGGCCACAGGACCCAGAGCTGAAGTTTCCAAATAAGAAAGAGGACATGTATTGCCATCAGCATGCACCATGCCCTGAGAATCTGGACTATGTGTATGTCGACTGTCCCTGAAGAGGGAGGCTTTTCACTGCGACACCAGTGTTGCCATCCCCAAAGTCCTCGCACTTCTCAAGCCATTGTATTAGTTTTCTAGGCCGCGCGACAAATTACCACAAATCTAGTGGCTTCAAACAACACTTACTACTATTTTACAGGTTCTGTAGAGCAGAGGCCCAAGCACAGCATAGCTGGGTTCTCTGCGCAGGGTCACGGAAGTCTAAAATCAAGATGTCTGTAGAACTGCATTCTTATCTGAAGCTCAAGGTCTTTTTTTTGTTAAACATTCATTCATGTTACTCAAAGAACTCAGTCCCTTGCAGTTGGAGAACTGAGGTTTCTTGTTGTCTGTCACCTGGGGACCTTTCTCAGCTACTAGCAGCTGGTCTTAGGTCGTATCCATGGAGCCCTCTTATAACACAGCATCTTCTTTAATGCCAACAGGAGACACTTGGGTCTGCTAAGAGGGAGTCTATAATGTAACTCAATCACAGGAGTGACTATCTCCTAACCTTCGTCCTATAACACGATCCAGTCAAAACGAAAATATTCAGCCAGAATTCGGGCATCCAAAATTAATTATAACACTGGTCTCAACTGAGTCCAGTACTGAGGTGAAGGAACGAGGCTGCCAGTTATGGAGGTTACAGAAAAAAGCGTTGGTGATGAGATAAAATGAGGGTTGAGGTTTACCAATGGCTTATGACATGCCAGGCACTCATTCCATATACTGACTCCCATATCCCACAACCCAAGGACATCTACCTCTGTTGATGTCCTTATTGGATGGCTAAGGAGATGGGGCGCAAAGAGAGAAAGTAATTTCCCGGGACCACATAGCTAATCAGCGGCAGGACAGGACACAACAGTAGGCAATCTGACTCCAGTCCTGCCTCTCAGAAACAAGAAGTGCAACAAATCTCACACACCCCCAGGGTATGCATTCAAAAGGTTGCCTTGTCTTCTGCCTAAGGCAAGGAAATATCTAAATAATTCTTTGTTGATTAGAAACTATTTCAGATAAAAAGGACTCCTCTCATGCAAGAACGGATTTTAAATTGTAAGTTCCAGGCTAGTAGTAGAATGCAATCGTGGATCTCTTTGTACAGAAAGTTAGGGCTGTGCTGGGGCAGGGGTGACACTAAGGACAACGAATCAGAACCAAGAGGTTCAGATTTTTGAACGGGGTTTACGGATGTTTGGCTTTTTTTTTTTTTTTTTTTTTTTTAATACTTAGTTAACCCTACAAATTTGGCTTTGGACTCTGCCCTGGCATCATTTTAGGCTCCCCTGAATTTTATTCCGTCAGTGATCTTGTGGCTGTATATTTATTGTAGTTTATCATTTCTATTTAGTATAATGTCTGAAATGGGAACAAGGCAACAAGGAATGCCGTCCTGACTTATCTCTCTCTTGCAAAATTAGAAAAAAATTAGAACATTTTCTGTATGTGTCTTAAATGGTAAAATTCTGCTGAAGTATACAAATACAGTAACTATTGCAAGAGAGAATCCTGTAATAAAGTTATGATCACGTTTAAACTGTTAGTTTCATCCATGAACATATTAGTAGGAACTCCGAAATAGGTAACTAAATAGAGAAATAGACGGGCAGTTAAAACTAAAAGAAAATGAGTTAGCTAAATTCAGGACTGACATGATTTTTTTTTTTTTTTTGAAAAACACATGCTAAAAAAGTGTAAACAATACCATATTCTTGTTTCATATTTCTTTTCTTATAGGAGTTTTTTTTGTTATAAGTAATCGTAACACCAACTAAAGTATTATTTAAAACTACAATCTTTTTTAAATTTTTAAAAAATGTTTATTTTTTGAGAGAGAGAGCACAAGTGGGGCAGGGGCATAGAGATGGGGACAGAGGATCCAAAGCAGGCTCTACGCTGACAGCAGTGAGCCCATTGGGGGACTCGAACCCGCGAACTGTGAGATCATGACCTGAGCTGAAGTCGGATGCTCAACCGACTGAGCCACCCAGGTACCCTTCAAGCTACAATCTTTACTCTTTATGGATCTTATGTTTGCAAATTTGTCTACTTGCCAAAATTTGTTTGTAACTCTAAAATCAGTACCTGTACACTTTTAGGGTCACATGCAAACTTGCACAGAGCCGGGGGCAGTCTGAGCCACCTTACATATTTTCCCACCTGAAGTTGAACAAGGGTGTCCTGTCTTTTCATCCCACTCTCTTACAGCAAACAAGCTTCCTTCTCCTGGTATTTTCAGTGCCATGCTGTTTGCATTTTTTAAAAGTTTTGTGGATTTCACTGTTGAAAATAGCTCCTACAGCAGGTTCGGTGTTGATGAATCAACAATATCTATCATTTAAGGTGTCTTTAAACCGAAACATACATAAAACAAGGTTATGTATTGATCCGGTGATGAAAATTTTGTGACCAGAAGCTCATGGGAACCTAACCTTTCCCTTAAGAGCAATGGTTCAGTGTTTGTGATATCTTTATAGAACATAGCTACTATGAATTATAAGAATTGATTGTAATTCTAATGTTTAGTTATTTACTTCATTGGCCAATGAGTCCTTCAGTTTGTGTGAAATTTTTACAACTAGTGGATGATTTAAAAATTGAATATCCATTTTGTTACTTGAAAGCTAGGAGAAGGAACACTCCCAAATCATGCAAACAACATCCATGAGATATCATCTTTAATCCAGAAACAATAAAGAATATATGGTATATGTTCAATATAAGGAAAAAATTAAATTATTAGGGATATATATATATATATATACACCATACTCAAAATATCTCATTCCCCTCTTGTCCCTAATAGAAAATGAATCCCAATTTAATGTAAGATACAGCAATTGTTTTTTTTTTTTAATTTTTTTAATGTTTACTTATTTTTGAGAGATAGACAGAGTGTGAGTAGAGGAGGTGCAAAGAGAGAGGGAGACACAGAACTCGAGGCAGGCTCCAGGCTCTGAGCTGTCAGCACAGAGCCTGATGCAGGGCTCAAACTCACGGACTCACGGATCATGAGATCATGACCTGAGCCGAAGTAGGCCGCCCAACGAACTGAGCCACCCAGGCACCCCTAAGATATTGTAATTGTAAAAGTAGTAGAAACTCTGATGGTCTGTGAAATTTCTGTTCCTATACTATAATGCCAACTCAAAATTAAATGACTCTGTTCTCATAATCAAACTGTCATGATAATTATTTACTTTTTGGGAAAAGCTTCATATTTATTCTTATACCTCATAGCATCATCCTACAGTGGTGATGTTAACCTTTGATTGAATGTTGACTTTTGACCCTCCAACCATTTAGTAATCCACATGTGGCTACACTGTCTATTCAAGTGAACTTATACCTTGATCCCATTTGCGCTTAAAATAGGAGATACCATCTAGTACCTGCAGATAAAACATGTAAGTCTTACGGTAATTTGAAAATTCAACATAGCTAGTTAATATTCGTACCAGTTTCTTCCACTTTTAAAAAAATACATGTCTATCTCGCCAACTCATCCATTTAACAGGGATTGCTGAGCACCTATTTTGCCGTGCTAAGAAATGTGCCTGGAACTGAGGACCAAATCACATTATGAGGGATGGTTCCTGCCTTTGGGAAGACTATAGTCTGGTGAACTCCTTCAGGGCAAGAAAAGGTCTTATCCAATTTTGTCCTTATGGTGCCTCTCAAAGTGTCTGCTTTATCCTAAAAATAGGAAAAAGAAAAACAACATTAAAAACCAGTACTGTAGGGGCGCCTGGGTGGCTCAGTCGGTTAAGCGTCCGACTTCGGCTCAGGTCACGATCTCGCGGTCCGTGAATTGGAGCCCCGCGTCGGACTCTGGGCTGATGGCTCAGAGCCTGGAGCCTGCTTCCGATTCTGTGTCTCCCTCCCTCTCTGCCCCTCCCCCGTTCATGCTCTGTCTCTCTCTGTCCCAAAAATAAATAAACGTTTAAAAAAAAATTAAAAAAAAAAAAAAAAACAGTACTGTAGGACCAATGCAAGTAGAGTTACAATGTGGCTGCATGAGACATTTTATTGTACAAGTTCTGCCTTGTACAAATCGTGGTACAAGGTCTACAGTTATCGTCTCCATGTGTACTTGAAATAAACATTTACAAATATTCATCAGCCCTGAATGTGTATTTTTATGCTTTTATCATTTATAAAGGAATAAAGGACTTTATTAAGATGATTTCACAGCTAAGGGGTTAATTCTAGAAAATTTCTCCTCAATCTAAGAGAAGTAAACCTTTGTAACAATACCTGGAGAGGGGAGGAAAAACATTCTTATTCATCGGTAGGAAAAAGTGAGTGTTCTAACACACTGAAACACTCCCATAAATGTCGATGTTCCCTTTCCCCAAAATATCGGCGGCTCTGGTACAGATCCGTGTAATGAATGAATGCCATCTCATACCTCTCTCTCAAATGCTATCAGTCATGGACTAGTGAGGCCATGTGTAAATTATAACTTATCACTACTTTATTGTTTATTGTTTATAAAGTGGTTCCATGCATAATTTATTCTTTACAATTGTTTTAGTCCTTTCAGGATGCTACAATAAATATAATGCAGACTAGGTAGCTTATAAACAACAGAAATATATTTCTCACAATTACGGAGGCTGGAAAGTCCAAAATCAAGGTGTTAGAAGATCCAGTGTCTGGTCCTCGCATAGCAAGAAAGGTGAGGAAACTCTGGGATCTCTTTTTGTAAAGGCACAAACCCCATCCACTAGGACTCCACCCTCATGACTAGATCACCTCCCAAAGGCCCCACCTCCAAAACTCATCACCTTGGGGGTTAGGATTTCAACATATGAATTTGGGGGTAGACACGGGCATTCAGTCTGTGGCAATAGCTATCTTATGAGTCTGAGCTTTCTATGCCTTTGTAAAGGTCAGGATAATGAGAGTCTGAGTTTTATGCCATCAGCTCAAGTGGTTCAAATAGCAAGCTCTGAATTATGCTCAATTCTAGATTTTTCCATTTGACATTTGTGGCTTTTTTAGTCCACGTACATGCCGACTCTCATCACTCTGGTGGAAATCATTAATCATTTGTTGGGCCCAAACCTTCTTATATCTCATAGTATCATATAAATAATCCAAGTAATACTCAGCCAACCAGTGGTAAAGCATGACCAGGCTATTGATTGGTGTCTCTTGTCTGCACATTCCAACTGTCCCCATTCCAGGCTTTCTGGGTCCTCCTGTTCTCAAACCCCTATCTCAGCACTTATCCCCCACCTGAGAGACTCATATCCCTTTCTGGTGCACAATCTGGCATCAGTCTCTAGAATGAAGTCCCTGAGCTACGAGTATCTCATTCTGGTCCAAAAGACAGCACACGCATCCCCAAATACACTGCAGGAGATAAAGTTGGACAAGCCTGAGGAATGCAGAATTTGTGATGATACCTCACAACAACACTGAATAAGGAGAAGTTAATTCTGGACATTATAATTTCGGAATGACTTCATGTCTATTTCACTTCTAAGCACTCAAATCTTAGGGTTTCATGGAGAAAGATTTTTACCTTTTTAAGCAGCAACATGCACACTCAACAAATAAAACAAACAGAACAAGAACATTTTTTTTTTTGCTTCTTGAACGAACAAGGTGATGATAAGAATAGGGGCATATGCTAAAACATAAATTCAATGAGGACGGGACAGTTTGTTTGCTTTGTCTGTTTGTTTGCTGTAACCAGGAGCCAACAGCATTGCCTGGCTTACAGCAAGCGTTCAATACATATTTGTTGAAAAAAAAAAAATAACAACAACAAGCCAATTCAACTACCTTACGTAGAGTCAGCGCCCACTTTCCACCACAACCCTGTCGTGGCAAACCGACAAAGTTAAATCAACAACAAAGATGTATATTTTATAATGAGCTTCCCATATACTATTTTGGGGATTCTTTTAACCTTCATCAGGAATCTGATAGAAAGATAATATTATCTCCTTTAGGAGATGAGGTAACTAAGATACAGACATTTCATGTCCAGGAGGTAAAGAAAAACATCAACGTAGATGTGGAAAAAAAAAGATACATAAAAAATACATGTAGATATATTGACATGAATGCAATGTTATTCACTTCACACTAGGGAGTTACATTTCTCTCTCATCTTGTTGCCTTAGAATGCAGAAAATGCAAAAGACCATTTCCGTCGTTCAGAACCCAGATGAGTTCTATGGGCTCCCCCGAGAAGCTGAGTCCCATAACCAACCATAGCCTCCTGGGCTTTTGGTCCCTTGTTCAAAGAAATGTGCTTTTTCACAGCCTGATTCCCTATCTTTACACCCTGGCTTGCATTTCCCTCCAGATATGTGATCTGTTGAAGTCAGTTGTACATCCTTTCTCTGGTATGATTCTCACTACCATCAAGGAGGATTTTATCCATGACTAAACAGAGGTGCAGGGCTACGGGCCCTGAGTCATCCTACAAGTCAGGTGCAGGATCAGAAACACCATCTTGGATTCTTCCCCCCTCGCAAGCCTTTTCACCAATCTCATTCAGTTATAAAGTACAATCTTTCACGCCCAAACCTGGGTGGAAACTGTGCTCGATGCAAATTAATATTGTAGTAAACTCGCATCTGTGAAAATGCAACTTTCACAATTGCAAACCCCTAACTGTGGTAGACGGTGTTATACACGAGTAACAATGCAGGTGAAGCAAAACATCGCTATAAGTTACCTATCGCATGTACCTAAATGTCAAACGAAGTCGCACAAAGAATATTACTGCTATAAAAAATAACATTCTCTGCAAGACATGTGTATACATATAGGTTGCGTGCATACAGTCTGGAATGTAGCTATTGCAGGCTAAAATTATGTGACGGATGTAGATGTTTTCTCTTCCTTTTCTTTGCTCTATAATTCTATTAATCCAGGTGGCCCTCAGAGTTTGTGAGAGTCATTAATGGCTGTTGATTGTCATTCACAGAACTGGACCATAGTACCTCCAACTTGTATAGGAGGTAAGTCATACTCCTGGGGAATAAGTGAATTCTATCACGTAACAGATAAAGATAATCACAAAGACAGTTATGGATAAGTCACAAAAACACATTGACTTGTCTTGTCTTCAATTCAAAATGATTATATGAAAAAAAGAGAACATCTTATTAAATTGGAAATTTGGTTGAAAATCAGCCTGGGAAAATACGACAGCAAAACCAATACATTGAAGGACCCAGATTAAAGTAGTTCTAGAAGTAACTGAACATATCCCAATTTCATCCTTAACAGTTTCTACTAAAACTAACAATGATTGCAGTGAATAATTAGCCTTTGTGTCTCTTCACACTTCTGCAAGTTGAATTTATAGTTTTAACACACAGACTTTTCAAAGAAAGGAATGTTTGTTTGACCTACCTGTGTGTCTTGAAATATGTATTTAGCACAGCTGTTCTTGTGTGTTAAACTCATCACAAAATGCAGCTTTAACGTAACCCACCATTGATCTGCAGTAAGTGGAAACAAACTCTCTCCTTAATTAGTATCATCCAATCCCTTTTTTACATTTCTACAGAACACACACTGTGAACTGTTTAATGGACTATTATTTAGAAAAGTGGCAAAGAGTGCGCACACACACACACACACACACACACACAAAGACATAGGGAAAATGAAAACCAGCCGTGTCAATGAAAAATATGTTGTGAAATAATGGGAAAAAAAGATGTTTCGTTAAGATGAGCCTTCTTGGCATTTCACTGTAGAGATGAATGGCGCCCCAATTACTGCCAACAATGGATACGGAGATACTGAGATTCATTACCTTCAACACCCTTAACTGTCTACCAGTGAATTCGCTTATCTGCTCCTTTTTCCACAGAACCTGCGCGGAGGGGGGAGGAATAAACAAAGAACTGAGTGGAGTAAATGTGTCACAAATTACCACAAACACACTGTGACTCAATGCACTTTTCATTTCTCTCCTCATTAACTGTGCCTTGCTCAAAATGAGCGACTGGGTCCAAACATAATCAAGTCCCACAGATAACAATTGACTTGACTGCTGGGGCAGTCACCACCTCCTAGCTACTGGGAAATAAATTCAGAAATAAAATGAGTTAAAATAAAATTCACTCTGCTCTCTTTTCGGCGCTGAGATAATTTGAAGACCATCAAGGCCCAAAGAAACAATCCATCTCCCTGTGAAAAAGAAGGCCTCCGTGCCACCGCCAATAAGGCATGCCTTTAGTGTTATCAAGAGTGAGTATAATTACACAGGGAAAAGGCCATCAAAGTGTCTTGGGCACTGGTATTTTTTTCCTGAGGTCTTTATCCATAGTGCTACCTGAAATAAAAATAAAAGTCGTATGAGGGAGCCAGGGAGCAGGGAGGGAGGATGGAAAGAAAAAAAAATAACCGCTCAGATGGGCATAACTGACCTGTAAGTAGGGGAGTACGTTCAAATGGGAACACTCGGATAAAAGCCTTGCTGTTGCTGCTGCTGTATCTTATTTTAAAACAAGAAAGACCGGTTTGAAGAATTTTCGAACTTGTGTGTGTAGACTCCTGTGGACCTGGTCTTATCAAAGCAGCGATTCCCCAGCAAAGCTGTTGAAGGGCTTCTTTCCTGTTTAAGAGATTTTCGTGCTAACCAGGATACTTCATTTCCCTCTAAAGCAGAACGGAGTGCTTGTAGGAGATTCAGTCACTCTAGGAAGTTGGGGGCTTGCCTCTTGGGAAGAGAAATGCAGGTATGAAAGCTTTCGGGTTTTGCACAGAGGAAATGGAAGGGATTCACGAAATGTGTTTCAAATTAAGGCTAAACCAACACTGACAACAGATGACTCTGAGTCTCCCTTTATTCCATCTGAAATTTTACTTTCTGCTTTAACTTCATGGTGGTGCTCCCCATGTCCCAGCCCCTGCGGCCCCCTTTCAGACACCAGAGATGCTGAATCTTGCCTCTCGCTCCCACTCTGTCCTGGAATCTGGACTGCCTGTTCTTGGGTTCCTTTCCCTCTTCTGTTCTTGAACCTAGCTCATCTTGGAAGCCAAAAGCCTAAAGCCTACTTTCTTTACCCTCACTGAGGTTATTATTTCTCTGAACTGGACGTTAGATTGAATACAGATGACGTGAGTTCCTGATCATCCTGGGAGTGACTGAAACAAAACAGAGAAAGTCATTTATACATGACATCGTGTCATTAGTCTAAGAGGTAGCAGGGCAGTTTGCCAAGTGAAACCAAGTTTCTGATATGTCAATGACTGAAACCTCCTTGAGCAACGTCCAAGCTTCTAGAGTGTATGGTGAGTTTCATCTCTGCCGTAAGTTACCATCTTGCCAGCAGTTTCATTTTTTATGTCCCATATCTCGGTGCCAGGTGCATGTGACACAGGAGATGAAAAATAAAGGAATAAATTGAAGGCAACCTCTATTTCAGCAGCAGAGTGCTTCTCAAACACGGTGACTTTCAGAATCACCTTGAGAGCTTATGAAGAACATGGAGTGAAATTCTCTGCTCTAATGCTAATCACAGGCTTCTGAAACATACTACCTTCCATGATCAGTTATCCGCTGCATCCTGCTGGCTCTGGTGACTGCTTGGCTGATAGTGAGCAGAAGAGTTGGGTTGGTCTTCTCTTTATCCCAATATACATTCGATGGTGGCATCTATACATACAAGCACTTGAGAGAGAGCAGAAAACAAACTCATAAGAGCTGGGTTTGAAAAGTGGGCAGAGGTAAAGTTTGAACAAGATGCCTGAGTACTGGCCATGACAGGTGGAAGATTTATCTAAAGTCTGATGAGAGACAATTGTATTTACTCAGAATTGTATGCACTTACAGTTTTTCTTACGTTTGCAATGATTGAATACCTTTAAATGCCAGCCATCTTAAGCTATAGTAAAATCCCCATTGATGGGATTGTGATAGGATAATTGGCTTATTCCTGTTTCATTACCTGACAGCTCGAAATGGACATATGCAAAACATTTACAATATACCCATTCTACAGAAAACAAGACTTATGGTCAAAGAAGGTGAAAGCATTTGTCACATAACTTCCATGTGGCAAAGTTGAAGTCATGCTTGTCTGGCTGTTTGTGTACCCCCACCGGCATTTATTGCCTTGTTTTGTCTTTATACCTCCTCTGGTTGATGGATGATGTCATGCATTGACCAAAAATGTTTCAGCTGGAAAAAGGCCCGTGAAATCCAGAGGGACCATCCAGTAGAGAGGCCAACAAAATAGCGTGTGGCAACCTTCCAAAATTCCACCCCAAAAATGGAGCGTTTTATTTTATACCACTTAAAGGTACTCTAAGAAGAACATTAACTCGGACCAATGCTGCCAGACAGCTCTATGCTTTATAATACTGTGAAGATTCTAGCAGTTCTTTTTAGAATTAGGTGCTAGAGTTGGAGGGGAAAAAAAAAAGCCTATCTCACTACATTTTTATTCAAATAATACATAGAAATTTTGAACAACTCTGAAATTTAGTGGCACGCAGTTATAAATCCAGTGAGCTAAACCATGCTGGTTTTCATTATACTTCCATTTAATTTTCTAATTAATCTCAGAAAACATTAATTAATTTTGTCTTTTCCACAGTTGGCCTGGCACCCTTGGGCCTGAAACACACAAATATTGCTGGCCTCGAGCAGTAGTAATCAAAATTTCTAATTTGTTTGAGCACGCCACTGTCTTTCTCCTTACTTCTTTCTCTGACGGGTACTTTAAGAATCCTTTAACCCCTTGGCTTTAGATTTTCTACGAATTCATGAATGAAAAAATCAGTAGATATCTCAGGCCAAAGAGATAGGATAAGACAGAAATAAAGCAGGTCGAAGTTTTGATATGGAGACAAGAGTCGGACTCTGTGCTGGGGAATTACTTGTTTATGTTCCGGAGTCATCATGATCTGGTGCCATTTTGAGTGTGGCATTACCCTGACATCTGCCCAGTTATCCCTCAGGATTGACTGCCTGACTCATCACATAATGTTTGCAATGTTAACTCACAATGAAGTCTGTGTAGAACCACAGAAAAATGGACACCCCTAAATGCCAAAAGCGTTAGAGTGGTTAGTTGCCTCTTACCTTTTTCCAGCAAAAGAATATATCTCAATTTCACTTTTTGCCAAAGCAACAACAAACAAACAAACAAACAAACAGCAGAGCACAGGCGATTTCCATGTGTCAGGGAGTCCAATTTTGGAAGCAACTAGAGAAGAGTGTGTTACATAAATGCTAAAATGCAGTGGGAAGTGACTTTTGGGAAAGATATTTGAGCTGTAACGCCAAAACATCATTTAAAATGAGTAATTTGTCTCTGTTGACTACAAAGGGCACTTAGGCTTTCTATATTTTATAATGTATATGTTGAAGAAGTCATCATGCCGTTCTACTGAAAATGCCTTCGAAATTGTATTGTGAAATATATTATACCAATAAAATGTTTGCACTGTGTACTTAAAAACAATAATAATAAAATTAATGCCCTTGGACCCACAACCGAGATTCGGAAACAAAACATTTTCTGTCCTTAGCAATTCCCTCTATGCTGTCATCAAAAGTAGGTCCCTCTTTCTCAGAGAGATAATTATAACATTATCTTGAATTTGTGCCAATTCTTTGCTTTTTCATTCTGGTTGTATTCATATACCTGTATCCTCAAGCACTACTTTATTTACTTTCACCTGTTTTAGAGCTTTTCAGTCAGTAACTATGCCATACTAAATTCCCATTTTTCAATATTGTGCTTTTCAGATCCATTCATATTAATGGATGGACAGTAATTCACTGATTTTGACAGCTGCACTTCATTATGTGAATATAGTAACATTTAGTTGTCCATTGTCATTACTTAAGGTTATTGGTTGTTTCCAGAATTTATTATTATTATTATTATTATACATATTTTAAAATATTTCATTATTTTATTTTATTTTATTTTATTTTATTTTATTTTATTTTTAGAAAGAGAGAGTACACGAGCAAGTGGGAGGGGCAGAAGGAGAGAGAGAGTCTTAAGCAGACTCCATGCTCAGCACGGACCCCAACACAAGGCTCAATCCCATGACCTTGGGATCATGACCCAAGCCAATAAACAAGAGCCAGATGCTCCATCGACTGAGCCACCCAGGTACCCTTCAAAGATTTATCATTATGAACAATGTTGCTATGGACACTTTCAAAAGCATCATTTGGTTCACTTGTGCAACCAGGTAGGATTGGACTTGGGGATTGAAAGGTACGCTCATGTTCAGCTTTAAATGGTAATGCCAAACATTTTGCCAAAAGGTGTATCAGTTTACCCTCTTACCAGTAGTGAAGTTTCTGATATTTCACATCCTACTCCATGTCGGATATAAACTGACTTAAAAAAATTTGTTTAAATGTTTATGTATTTTTGAGAGAGAGAGAGAGACAGAGTGTGAGCTGGGGACGAGCAGAGAGAGGGAGACACAGAATCCAAAGCAGGCTCCAGGCTCTGAGCTGTCAGCACAGAGCCTGACACAAGGCTTGAACTCACGAACCACAAGATCATGACCACAAGATCGTGACCTGAGCCGAAGTTGGATGCTTAACTGACTGAGCCACCCAGGCTCCCTGGATATAAACTGACTTTTTAAGAAAATATTTGACAATTCAGTGGGTGGGAAAATGTATCTTATTGTAGTTAAAATTTGTATTTCCATGATTCCAAATAAGATTGAGGCTCTTTCCATGTATTTAAGAGCCTTTTTATATATCTTCAGTGAAATGTCCTTCCACGGCATTTGTCTTAATTTAAAAAGTCGATTTGTTTTTCTCTTTTTGATAACATTAGGAGTTCTTTACTTTTTCTGAATACTACTCCCTTGTCAGTTATATGGATTAGCAATATCTTCTCCCGTTTAATGGCTTATCTTTTCACCACGATCGTGGCCTTTTTTATAAATAGAAATTTGCAGTATTAAAAGATTTAAATTTATCAATTTTTATTACAATTCCCACTTCTTACGGCATGAATTCCTCTTTGTATTGAGGTCATAAAGATTCTCCTAAAATGTCATCTTAAAGTTTTAATTATTTGGCTTTTGCTTCTAAGCCTTTAATCAACCTGAAATAGATTTTGATGTGTGGTTTCAGGTGGGAATCCAATTTCACTTTCTCCCATATGGGTAACCGACTTGCAAGTTAACAAGTTAGTTTCCGTTCTACTGACGGAGAACGTGAAACTACAAGACAGAGACAGAGGAGATCTCGTTTGTTATAGCTGATAGAAGTAGCCAGACTGTCGTCATTTTTGTGTAGGCTCTCCAAGCCCCATTCCCACAGGGCAGGGGATGCCTGAACACGAATTGTGTTATAGGAGAGGAAACCCGCGCTCGCTTTGGCAGTGCATATACTAAAATTGGACCCATACAGAGAAGATTAGCGTAGCCCCATGTGCAAGGATGCAAATGCACATTCACAAATTCGTGAAGCGTTCCATATTTAAAAACAAACAAACAAACAAACAAACAAACAAAAAAAAAAAAAACAAAGAGAGAGAGAGAGAGGAAACCCAAGCTTAAGGGACTCAAATCTTTTTTTTTTTTTAAAGTTTATTTATTTTGAGAGAGAGAGTGAGCATGTGTGAGCGGGGGAGGAGCAGAGAGAGAGACAGATAGACAAAAAAACAGAGAGAGAATCCCAAGCAGGCTTCGTGCTGTCAGTGTGGAGCCCAGCACGGGGCTCGAACTTACAAACCATGAGATCACGACCTGAGTGAAACCGGGAGTCAGATGCTCCGCCGACTGAGCCACCTAGGCGCCCCTCAAATCGTTCATGATGGGCAATGAGCCTATCTGAAGTTTGCCCCAAAAGGAAATACTGTCTTTTTCGCATTAAATTCATTGACTTTTTGGGTTACAATGGATATCTTTAAATATTAAATCCTGTACATAAGATGCATCTCAGTTTATTCCAATCTTTCTTTTTGTCTTAATAAAGTTTTCAAATTTTATCCATAAAGACCATGGCTATTTTTGTTCAGTTAGTGCCTGGACAATGTACATATTACTCATTTGTTCTTATACATCAGATATTCGTTTCTGTAATATTTTGTCTTTGGTACTTCTGTCATAAAGGAACACTATTGGTTTCATTGCTGACTTCAAATCCAACAACCATGCCCATCTCTGATTTTTCCAACACGCTTTCTGTTGACTTTGTTAGGTTTTCTATGGTAACTATACCATCTGCTGTTAGGGCAGTTTTATTTATTTTTTTCAACAGAAGGGCGGTTTTATTTCATTCTTTCTTGGTTTTTATTCCTCTTTTCTTTTTTAACCTGTATTACAGCACTCCTCAGCTTAAAACCTTACAATAGCTCATTTCACTCAGATCAAAGCCAATCTCCCTACAATGCCTGGGAGGCCTAAGGTGGCCTCCTTACGCCTCTGAACTCACCAGCTGCTCTCCATACTGGTTCCTTTGCTCCAGGCTGACTCAACACCTTACTATTCCAGAAATTTGCCAGATACAGCTTGCCTCCAGGGCCTCTCCAGGATCAAGTGCTATTTGCATGAGCTGGAAGTCAGTGGCTTCCTCCCACTTTACAACCTAAGCATCGCACTTGCCTTCTCTTGTCCAGATTTTGCTTTACACTTAATTTTATGTCTGCCTGGAAACTTCTTGCCTCAAATATCTGCATGGCTTAATCCCTCACTCCTTTCAGGTCTTTGCTTAGATATTTCTTTGTCAGAACATTTAAAATGAACACTACTTGCCTACACAAGCTCTTTCTAGCCATCTTTCTCCACCCCCAGGTCTATTGAAAAATAATTGACATAAAACATTATGTAAGTTTAAGGTGCACCATGTGATGATTTGATACGAGTATATTATGACACGCTATTATAATTAGGTCTCTTAGCACATCCTTCACCCCATCTAATTACAAACTTTTTGTTGTAATGGGAGAACATGAGAGCTCTATTCTCATAGCCACCTTTAAGTATACGGTACAGTATGGTTAATTATAGTCACCACCTTGTACATTAGGTCCCTAGAACGTATCTTCTACCTGGATGTTTGTACCTTTTGACCAATATCTGCCTATTTTCCCCACCCCTCTGCCCCTGGCAACCACCATTCTGCTCTCTGCTTCTATGAGTTTGATGTTTTTATATTCTGTATGTAAGTGAAATCATACAGTATTTGTCTTTCTCTGTCTTATTTCACTTAGCATAATGTCCTCAGGGTCCATCCATGCTGTCACAAACGACAGCATTTTCTTCTTTTTTATGGCCGAATATTACTCCATTATGTATATATATATCATTGTGTACACACACACACACACACACACACACCACATCTGCTTTATATATTCATCCATTGATGGATAGTTAGGTTTTTTCCATGTCTTGGCTATTGTAAATAATGCCACAATGAACATGAGAGTACAGACATTTCTTTGATATGGTGATTTCATTTTTCTCTATGCATACTTAGAAGTGAGATTGCTGAATCATACGGTAGTTCTGTTTTGAATTTTTAAAGAAATCCTTATACTATTTTCCATAGTGGCTGCATGAATTTACATTTCCACCAATGGTACACAACGGTTCACGTTTCTCCACATACTCTCCAATATTTGTCATTTCTTGTCTTTTTGATAATAGCCATTCTAACAGATATGAAGTAATACGTTGTTTTGATTTGCTTTTTCCTCATGATTTAGTGATGTTAAGTACCTTTTCATATACTTATCAGGCATTAGTATGTCTTTGGAAAAATGTGTATTTAACTTCTCTTCCCAGTTTTTAACTGGGCTTTCTGGTTTTGCCATTGAACTATATGAGTTCCTTACATGTTTTGGGTATTAACCCTTTATCAGATATATGGTTTGCAAATACCTTTTGCCGTTTCATACGCTTTTCAATTTGTTCATTATTTATGGGGCTGTGTAGTGGCTTTTTATTTTGATATAGGTCCACTTTCAAATTTTTGCTTTTGTTGCCTGTGCTTTTGGTGTCATTTCCAAAAACCCATGGACATGACTGACATCAAGGAGTGTGTTTCCTGTGTTTTCTTCTAGGAATTTTACAATTTCGTGCCTGTGCTTAAGTCCTTAATGCATTTCCAGTTAATTTTTGCTAGTGGTGTAAAAGAGCAAATACCATTCTTCTGCACGTGGATATCCAGTTTTCCCAGCACCATTTATTGAATAGACAATCCTTACACAATAGTGTATCAATATACTATTGAGTATTCTTGGTTCTGTTCTCAAATATTAGTTGACTATATATACTAGAATTTATTTCTGGGCTCTTGATTCTGTTTCCTTGATATGTGTCTCCAACTTTGTTCTTCCTCAAGATTGCTTTGGATATTTGGGGTCTCTTGTGATTCCATGTGAATTTTAGGATTTTTTTTTCTCTTTCTATGAAAAATGCCATTGAGATTTTGATGGGGGTTGCATTGACTCTGTAAGTGGTGTTGGATAGTATGGACATTTTAACAATATTAACGCTCATAATCAATAAATACAAATTATCTTCCATTTATTTGTGTCTTTAGTCTTTTTCATCAGTATCTTATAGTTTTCTGTATATAGATCTTTCATGCCCTTGGTTAAATTTATTCCTGTAATTTATTATTTTGGCGGCTATTATAAATAAGATTAGTTTATTTCTTTCTTTTTCAGATAGCTCGCTGTTGGCATGTAGAAATCCAACTAGTATTATTTATTGGTTTTGTATTGTGAAACTATTGAGTTCATTGATTAGTTCCAACAGTTTTTTGGTTGAGTCTTTAGGATTTTCTATATGCAAGATTAAATTATCAGCAAACAAATTATTTTACTTCTTCCTTTCTGATTTGAATGCCTTTTATTTCTTTTTCTTACCTTATTGCCTGGCTAGGACTTCCAATACTATGTTGAAAAGGAGTGGTGACAATGGACACCCTTCAGGTGCCTGGGTGGCTCAGTTGGTTAAACATCCAACTCTTGATTTGGGCTCAGGTCAAATAATCTCCATAATCTCATGGATTGTGAGTTCAAGCCCCATGTCGGGCTTGCTCTGACAGCATGGAGCCTGCTTGGGGCTCTCTCTTTCTCTCTCTCCCTCTGTCCCCACCCCCAAATAAATAAACTTAAAAAAAAAAAAAAGAATGGGCACCCTTATCTTGTCTCCAATCTTAGAGGAAAAGCTTTCAACCCTTCACCATTGAGGATGTGGTTAACTATGGGTTTGCCATACAAGGCTTTTGTTATGCTGCTTCTAAACCCAATTTGTTGACAGTTTTCAACGTATGAAGGGTGTTGAATTTTGTCAGATGCTTTTTCTGCATCTCCTGATGGTCATGTGATTTTTGTCTTGAAAGACAAACTGTACTATTAATGTAGTCTATCACACTTATTTGCATATTTTTAACCATTTTTGCTTCCCAGGGAGACTTGATAATGGTGTATGATTCTTTTAATTTGTTGTTAAATTTGCTTTGCTTTATTTTGTTGAGATTTTTTGCATCTATATTCATCAAGTCTAATGGTTTATAGTTTGTGTTGTTGTTTGCTTGTTTTGTATTATCCTTACCTGGCTTTGGTACAAGGGTAATGCTGGCCTCATAAAATAAATTTGGGAGTACTCCCTCTTCTTCAAATTTCAGAAGAGTTTGTGAAGGCTTGGCATTAATTCTTCTTTAAATGTTTGGGAGAGTTCACCTGTGAAGCTTCTGGTTTGGGAAGGGTTATTTTGGGAGGTTTGGATTACTGATTCAATCTCTTGTTATTGATCTGCTCAAATTTTCTATTTCTTCATGATTCAGACATGGGAGGTCATATAATTTCTGGGAGGTTTTCATTTCTTTTAGGTTGTCCAATTTGATGGCATATTAATCCTTTTGGGAGTCTTATGATTCTTTGCTTTTCAGTGGTATCAGTTGTAATGAATCCTCTTTCATTTATAATTGTATTTATTTTAGGTTTCTCTTTTCTCTTGGTAAATTTAGCTAGTTTTTCAATTTTGTTTTTGCTTTAAAAAACCCAACTTTAGCTTTTTGATATTTTTTACTTTTTTATTCTAAATTTCATTTATTTTTTGTCTCACATTTATTACTTCCTTCCTTCTGTTAACTTTGGGCTTCATTTCTTCTTCTTCTATTGAACTATAAAGTTATGTGAGTTTCTTTTTTTTTTAACGTAGGCGTGTAACCTATAAATTTCTCTCTTAGCACTGCTTTAGCTGCATCCCATAATTTAGTTATGGTATGTTTACATTCTCATTTGTTTCGATATATGTTTTGATTTCCATTTTGCTTTTACCTTTGAACCATTGATGTTATTTGGGTGTTGTTTACTTTTAGCATGTTTGTAAATTTTCTAGTTTCTCTTCTGTTATTACTTTCTTATTTCACAACATTATGGTCACAAAAATACTTGTATGCTTTCAGTTTTTAAAAATTTGCCAAGAGTTGTTTTGTGACATAACATATGATATATCTTGGAGAATGTCCCATGTGTGCTTGAAAGAAAGATGTATTCTGCCACTATTTGCTGGTGTGTTTTATTTTGCCTAAAGTGTACTTCAAGTCCAATGTTTCCTTACTGATTTTCTGTCTGGGTGTTGAAAGTGACCTGGGTATTTAAGTCCTCTGCTATTATTGTATTGTCTATTACTCCCTTTGGATCTGTTATAATATGCTTAATATATTTAAGTGTTCTGATCTTAGGTACATAAATATTTATAATTATTATATCTTCTTGATGAATTGACACCTTTAACATTATATGACAACATTCTTTGTCTCATATTACACACTTGACCTAAAGTCTGTTTTGTCTGATAGAGGTATGGCTACTTCAGTTCTATTTTGGTTTCTATTTGCATGGAGTATCTCTTTCCATCTCTTCACTTTGACCATATGGATGTCCTGATGTGAGTCTCTTGTGGGCTGCATATAGTTGGTCTTGTGTGTGTGTGTGTGTGTGTGTGTGTGTGTGTGCGTGTGTGTGTGTGTTTAATCCATTAAGCCATTCTATGTTTTATATTGGAGAATTTAATCCATTTATATTTAAACTGATTGATAGGTGAGGTCTTACTCTTGCCATCTTGTTAATCATTTTGTGGCTGTTTTAGAGTTTCTTTTCTTTTTTTTCCCCCTTTCTCACTGTTTTCCTTTTTGAATAATGATTTTCTGTAGTAATATACTGATTCTCTTCTCTTTTTCTTTTGGGCAAGTACTATAGATTTTTATTTTGCGGTTATCTGGAGGTTTCCTTGAAACATTTTATAGATATCACATTTTTTAAGATGATAATAGCTTAACTTCAATCAGATGCAAAATCTCTACTTTTTTACTCCTCCCTGACATTTTACATTTTCAGTGTCACAATTTACATCTTTTTATATTGTGTATGTATTAACAAATTCTTGTAGCTATAGCTATTTTAACCACTTTTAACTTTTATGATTTTTATTAGAGTTAAGTGGTTAACACATTACCACATTACAGTACTAGAATATTATGAATCTGCATATATAATCTACTTTACCATGGTGTTGAATAGTTCTATATATTTTCATGTTACTAATTAGTGTTCTTCCCTTCAGTTCCAAAAATTCTGTGTAGCGTTTCTTGTAAGGCAGGTCTAAGTGTGATGAACTCCCTCAGCTTTTGTTTGTTAGGGACAGTCTTTATCTTGCTTTCATTTTTGAAGGACAACTTTGATGGATAAAATATTATTGGTTTGCAATGTATTTCTTCCAGCACTTTGAATATATTATCCCATTGTCTCCTACCCTGAAAAGTTTCACCTGACCAAAAGATTTCAGGTGAGAAATCTGCTGATAGCCTTGGGAGGATTCCCTTTTATGAGAATTTTTTTCTCTTGCTACTTTTAAAATTCTCCCTGTGTCTTTGATTTTAGAGAGTTTTATTATAATGTTTCCCAGAAGAGGGGTGCCTGGGTGGCTCAGTCCATTAAGTGTCTGACTTTGACTCAGGTCGTGATCTCACAGTTCATGATTTCGTGCTCTGTATTGGGCTCTGTGCTGACAACTTAGAGCCTGAAGTCTGCTTGGGATTCTGTGTCTTTCTCTCTACCCCTCCCCTGCTCACATTTGGTGTCTGTCTCTCTCTCAAAAATAATAAATAAAACATTTTTGAAAATGTGTCTCAGAGAAAACTGTTTTGTATTGAAATTTTAGGGTGACCTATTAGCTTCATGCACTTGGTTGTCAAAATTTTTTCCAGGTACAGGAAGTTCTCAGCCATCATTTCTTTAAATAAGCTTTCTGCCCCTTTTTCCCTCTCTTCTACTTTTGGAACTCCAGTGGTGAATACTTTGTTTCTCTTAATGGTCCCATGTCCATCGGCTTGCATCATTTTTTTTTTCTCTTCTTATTGGACAATTTCAGTTGCTCTGTTTTCAAGCTGATTGATTCTTTCTTCTGCCTAGTCAAGTCTACTGGCAAAGCTCTGTCTTAAATTATTCAGTTCAGTCATTGTATTTTTCAACTCCCCAAATTCTGTTTAGTTCTTTTTTATGTTTTCTATCTTTGTGTTGAACTTCTTAGTTTTTTTCTTGTATTGTTTTTCTGATTTCTTTAAGTTACTTATCTATGTTATCAGTTGTCTGATCATGTTTAAAACAATTATTTTGAATTCTTTGTTGAGCAATTTATGTATTTCTATTTCTTTCAGGCCAGTCACTGGAAGCCTCCTATGTTCCTTTTATGCTGCCATGTTTCCCTGATTCTTCAGGGAAGACCCTGTAGCCTTGTACAAGTGTCTGCACATTTGAAAAAGTCACTTCTTCTAGACTTTATAAACTGACTTCAGTAAGAAAAGCCCTTCATCTGCAAGTGGGGGTGTTCTGGAATGTGCTGTTTCTGAGTCTAGTGGTGGAGGGCACTAAGTGTGGGGGGAGTGTGGTGACTCCAAGCCCTGGAGAAAAAGGATCCTGATATCTCTTCATCTCAGGCTTCTGGGGTCCACAACATGGACAACTGTGTGGTCCTGGGCTAGTTCTATGGGGATCTATAGCAGTCTCAAGAGCTATTACGGTCCTTATTGACAAGGCAGTAGGGCAGGCAGTGGCGGTGACTAGAGTCAGTGGCATACACTCAGGTGCAGGGACCAGTTGTAGGTGTCTGTTTAGTGGCAGGGACTGGTTGTAGATACACATGTAGTGGTGGAGGCCAGTCCCAAAGGCAATGGCTAAGGCCAAACGTGGGCATACTGGCTGCTGTAAGGACCCTGGCTGTTGGCATGCTTTATTGTGGGTGATGGGTCTTCCTTCAGGTGCACAGCGGTGGAAACTGGTGTCAGGAATCAAGCCGAGGTCATGCAGGTGCACAGCTGGATGAGCTAGATCAAATGGGCCCCTCCAGTGACAGGGAAAGGGTCAGGTTCAGACTCACAAAGAGTTGCAGAGGCCCTGGATGTGAATGTGAAACCTTATGCCTGCACAGTCTCCCCATAGATGTACTGCAGTACAGGCCTCTGATGGGCATCAGGTCATCAGTGTGCAGGTGCAGAAACAAATGCACACGTGATGGTGGGGGACAGAGACAGGGATCTAGGCAAGTGTTTTGCCCTTGTGCAGCCACAGAAACCAGGGCTGGCTCCTGGTGTGGCTGTGGCTCCTGCAAGGGCGACTGGGATGGAAGGAGCCAAGAGGAAGTTAGTGTCTGTGACTGTGAATACCTGTAGGACAAAAAAACAAGGAAAATGTGCAGGAGGTCTGTGGTGGTTGTGTTAGCCTTTGATTTCTTCTGTGGCAAAGCCGCTGTAGTTGTCTGCAGAGCAGGTCATGGGGACTGTGGTTGCTTCTTTGTGCGTATACATCTTAGCTTTGCTGATCTCTAGGTGGGGTGAAAAGGAAACGAGCTCTTTGTAGGGTGCTCTGAAAGGCTGGGGTAATTGGTCACTCGCTAGTTCTCCATTAAGGGAACTTTTTCCAAATGGGAGTTCCTTCTCAGCACTGGCTCAGCAATGCTAGCTTGGGGATCGATGGGGTAGGTAAAATAAAACTACTTTTCTTCCCCTTTTGTGTGGCCATTCTTAGGTTTTTTTGTTCCATGGTGTTGGTAAAGTTTCTTAAGAGGACTCCAGACCTGTCCCAGGGCTGTTTCTGGTAATGAATAGTAGTCTAATTGTTTATCTGTATTGAGTAATGGTGGCTGCGGTTACATACGCCACCATTTTGGTTGAGCTATTATCTTTATTCTACTAAGCAGTAAACAAATCTACCTTTTGTAGGGATTTGCTATATTTCAAGGTTGTTTGCAATATAAGCATCTTTGCAAAGATAGTCCAAAACAAAGGCAGCTAATGTGTCTGCCCACAAGATGTGCGGAAATGTGAGAGATTCCTGGGAAATTCTTTTATTATCTTAAGGAAATTCCTTGGTCATAATTTGCTAAGAAATTTATTCTATCTTAAACTACAAATGGAAGTTAAATGTCACCTAATTTTTTCCTGCATTTATTGAGACAAACATATGTTTTTTCTTGTTTGATCTCTAATGCATTGAATTACATCAATCGGTTTTCTGACATTAAACCAACTTTATTTTCCTAGAAAATTGCTTTCTCTATTTTCTCTTGATGAATTTTATCATTTTTAGAACATATAATACTGAGTTCTACTTGCTAATATTTTGTTTATAATGTTTATATCTACATGCATGTGTGAGAGTGTGAGATTGATCCGTATTTTTTTTTTACACTGTCCTTTTCCAATATGGATATGAAGCTTATACTGTTTCTCCTTGTTCTTATATTCTGGAAGTATTATTTGAGTGTTTGGTAGAATTAAAGTGCTGGTTTTTCCATTTTGTAGGGAGATATAGGAGAAGAATTTTGTTTACTGAGTCCATTTTTAAAAAAATGTTTCAGAATGATGCTGGGTATTTCTCCTTGAGGTATTTTCAGAAGTTTTATTTTTCTAGAAAATGATCTCCACTTTTATTTCTTTCTTTTCTCTCTCTCTCTCTCTCTCTCTTTCGGTTTATCCTATTTCTCCTTAGATAATTTCTAAGTTGAATAACTGATTCATTAAATTTGAGACTTTCTTTGTGAGTGTTCAAGGCTACCACTTTCTCTTGAGAATTTAGCTTTAGCAACAGCCCACAGATTTATTAACTATTGTTCTGTTATCATTCTACTTTACTTTTCTAATTTCCCTTATGATTTATTCTTTGACCCATGAGTTATTTAGAACATGGTTTTTAATTTCCAAATATGTGAGCTATTTCTCATTATCTTTTTTTAATGATTTATGACTGCATTTTATTGAGGTCAGATTAGGCAAAATGCTCTGTGTGATACATGTCCTTTCATATTTTTTGAGGGCTTTATGGACTAGCATTTCATTGGTTTCGTAACTGTTCCATATGTGCTTTTCAGAAATAAGTTGTCTTCAATTGATGGGAGATATTTCTATATACACCCATTAGGTGAAATTTTTTACTTATAATATTCAAGTATTTTATATCCCTATGTTTTGTTAATGTGTCCTATTTTTTACTGTACTCTATCATCTATTGAAATATGTGTGTTAAATCTCACTAAGATGTCAGATGAATTCATTTTCCTTTGTAGCCTGTAAATTTATACTTTATGTATTTTTGAGACTCTGTTAATGTATTAGCTTAAAATTGTCATGTCTTCCTGGTGAATGAAATACTTTACTATTATTTTATTAATACAGCTTTTGGTATTAAGTGATATTTGATCTAAAATTACTATAGCTACACCAGTTTTCTTTTTGTTAGTATGTTCCTAGTTTGTCTTTTTCTTTATCTTGAGATTTAATTTTTCTCTACCCTTTTGCTCAAGGGACCTCTCTTATAAACAGTGAATATGTTTGTTTCATTTGTTTTACTCTTATTATATTGCTTTTACTCAGACTTACATCCTTATCTTTTAACTGGAGATTTAGTCCACTGATATTTATTGTGGTCATTGTTTAATTTGGATTTATTTTTAACTTTGTATTTATTATGTGTTTTATTGTTTCCTGCTTTTCTGTGTGTCTTTTTCCCTTCTCATCTCTTCTTACTATCTTTCGAAATTTTTTTCTTGTTCTTTTTTCATTTTTTTCCCTTCATTTCTTTAGAGGAATGCCACTCTATATATTGCTCCAGTCAACCAGTGTGAGAGAGTAGAGCCACTTTTATACAATGGAAGCAGGAAGTAATATATGGGGGCCCTTGGTGAGCCACTAGGCACCTTTTGGTACTCTCTTGCCCAGTAGTCACTATGGATGGAAAAATGTAGCCAATGGGACCTGAGGAGGATGTTATAACCAAGGCTCATACCCTTACCAATTGGTCTTAAGGTCATACTACTAGGTAAGCTATCCAAATCTATAGAGATGAAAGCTGGGGGGAGGGGGGAGGTTAAAATGAAAAGTGAAAAGGAAGACAATGGATACTAGTTGTGGCCCCACAACTAATGCAGCGATGGTAGGGGGTTGTTCCTTCTAACAACCTCCCTCTTCCAAATTCTGCTCAGGAGGAGAATCCCGTGAAAGAGCTCCTCTCTGATCTTTCCCACAGACCCTGTAGCTGTAGCACATGGCACTGCTAAGATAGCTCTGCAAGAGGGTGATGCTGTGGGCAGAACAGAAAACTGGCCCCTTCAGCTGCAGTGCTTAGGATCTGCTTTAAGTCATATTGTCCTCGGACAGCTGAATTTCAGTCGATGTCTGAGTATAATGAGGAATCAGCGTTTGGCCATTTTTTCCCAATGCAGGACTCCTCTGTGGGCAGTCCTTATATCTGAGCTCCCTGTTAGGATGACAGAGACGTTCTCAGAGCTGTAACCCAGGTGACATTTCTCCTACCCAATCCTTCCTCCTTACTCTCCTTCCACTGGAGTTACTAGGCTTGCATCATAATCTCAAGGCTTTCCCCATCTACTTCTCTTCTTTTCTCCTTTACCTTTCACAGACATTACCCTAAATGCACCTCCTATACTTCCAACTCTGCAATGGCATCTACTTTCCAGAGGACCCAAATTCTTTCCTGTGATTCATTCAGAGTACCCAGACTAAAAGAAATATCTACTAGTACGTAGGTCCAAACAACTTAATAAGTATTCAAGTTCTACTAACCTATGGACAGTTTGGAAAAATCTCACATTAAAAAAGCTCCATAATTCGTTAAATAAATAACTACATAATTTTTACTTATAACTTACAATTTATATTATTTTATAATTGCATAAGTGAATAACATAATTAAAATATTGGTCCAGAGTTAGTAATCACCTCTGTGTGCTGATGAGATGCCTGTGCCTTTGGGGGGGGGTGCAACTTCTCAAATGTTGGAAAAAGATGGGGCACTGACCTCTCTATTCTGGTTTTATGCTGATGCTCACATGTACTTCCTCTCTCTCTCTTTTTTTTTAATCAATGGCAGCTTGACAAAGATATGTTACAGTCATTGCAAGAGATGTAGCATGATCTAATATTGAAACTGTGACTGAGTTAGTTTTTCTCTCTGAATCTGACAGATGTCAAGTGTTGTTGTGTTTCTTTCAAAAATTTAAACCATCCTGTGGCTACTCTGTGGCCCCCTGAGACACTGAAGTGCATACTTTAGGGCATTTCACTGCAGCTGTTTTTTTGGAGGCTCTTGCTCATGGTGACTCGTTTCTTTGCCTGTTTATTATTTTTAGATATGAACTACTCTCATTCTAAGAATGTTCCATGTGTGAATTCTGTGAAGCCTTAGAAAGGATTTGTTTTTGCTTCTGCTAGTTGGCTGAGTGGGCTACTGATCTGATTTTACTTTAAGTTAAATTTTGGATTTCATCGATATTGTGAACTCAGAATAAAATCTCATGTAAGGGACCACTTGCAGTTCTAGATTCCAAGGAGCAAATTTGTTCTTTCAACCAGCAAATAGTTTGAAAGAGCAAGTGTCCTTATTCTTTACCTCTCTTCTCCTTCACCTTTGTCTTTTTCTGATGGGAAAGGCTCAGTCCATAGCTTTACATGACAATCTATGAGATTTCCTCCTGCTTGAACTGGCATAGGCTTACCATCCACCTGAAAGCCTGTGTTTTTCTTAGCATGGGAGCTGAAAATTTCAGGGTTGTTCTGATAGAAGCCTCCAGGATGGAAGCAAGGGTTCTAGTTTCATTTCATTTTTCCTGTAAGAAAATTATTATTATATTTTTAATTAAAAAAATTTAATGTTTTATTTCTGAGAGAGTGAGAGAACAAGAGGGGGAAGGGAAGAGAGAGAGGGGGACAGAATCTGAAGCAGGCTCTGAGCTGTCAGCACAGAACTCAACACAGGCCTTGAACTCATGAGCCGCAAGATCATGACCTGAGCCGAAGTCAGAAGCTTAACCAACTGAGCCACCTAGGCTCCCCATGAAAATTATTTAATACCAGATCAATTCAGCAATGCATTTAAAGAGCTGTGGTTTCTTTTTGTCTTTCTTTTTTTTTTCATTTAGTTTTGTTTTTACCCAGTATATTAATTTTTTCAGTAAGGAGGTTCATTCAAGGTATCTAATTTGCCATAGTTCTAGAAATGTTCTAGACCCTCCATTCACTCTTTAATTCATTATGATCTGGCTTCTGCCTCCCCAACATATATACTGCTTTCAGTGAATCCACTCAAACATTTTTTTTTGTTACCAAGTCCAATGAACAATGTGTGTCGTCCTTCACATCAATCTTCTCTAACACCCCAACATTCCTGGGAAGCTCTTATTTCCCTGGTCAGCACATTGGTCATCCCAAGCTTCTCACATGTATGTTGTCCCTTTTAATATTCTGTCCAAAGAGCATTTTTGTTCTGATTCTACATCCAGGTAAAGAGAGAAGATAATCTTACCTGCCTCTCTGGATTTAGTTGTCATTTGGATAACTCACAAATCTGAATCTTTGAAAATCCAGCCATGTAATTGCCCCTATGCATGACCTTCTTTACAAAACTGGTTGCTTTTTCTGTTGGGGAGGCAGAATTTGGAAGTTATGAAAAAGCTATTAAAAGCACCCATTCCTCACTATGGTCCTGGAAGAAAACTTTGTAATTTGTGATGAACTGGTTGCAGTTATAGCACACTGACCTGGTAAGGGGTTACTTATGGAAAACTCTCCTTCTGGATTCAATATAAAGATGATATTCTAATATTCTCAGAGTAAGGAAATTGCAAACTAGAGTAAATGACACTCCTCTCCCAACTTCCATTCCTGCTCACACAACTGTTATCTTATCTTCCCCAAAGTCTCTGTTTGGTCACTTGGATGTTTGAGGTTCATTTGAATTTGAGAAGTTTGTAAGATGCAATCCTGGATTGGAGAGTTAAGATTTTTGGAGGGAATATTGCTTATTCTGGAAGACGGGATGGGGAAGGGGTGAATTAAGAAAGACGGCATGGGGCGCCTGGGTGGCTCAGTCAGTTGAGCGGCCGACCTTGGCTCAGGTCATGATCTCGCGGTCCGTGGGTTCAAGCCCCGCATTGGGCTCTGTGCTGACAGCTCAGAGCCTGGAGCCTGTTTCGGATTCTATGTCTCCCTCTCTCTGACCCTCCCCCATTCATGCTCTGTCTCTCTCTGTCTCAAAAATAAAAAAAAATAAATAAATAAAAAAGAAAGAAGGCAGGACTTGAAGAAATGGCAGGAGAGCATTTTCCTGGGGGTGGGGGGGGGGAAGTGGAAGGGCTCCCTTAAGAGCCACGCAATCCTGGAAATGATCTCAATGGTCTGAAAGGAGAAGTCTCTTGGTCTTGTATAGAGCATGGATTCCCCGCACCAAGACTTCGGCAAGATGTCCAGTTTTCCAGTTTTCCTTTCCCTTTGTTGAAACTCCAGAGTTAAAAACTGGAGCCTGGAGGGAAATAGCCTGAGACTTGCCACGTACAAGGATTAGAGAACACTTCACCTATCATAACACCCCTCCTTCTGCAATGTAGTAACGCTTTTACTTTTCTCGCTCCCTCACAATATTCAAATTTGAAAGCAGGGACTGGGGTCCCTGGGTAGCTCAGTTGCTTTCGCATTCCACTCTTGATTTCAGATCAGGTCATGATCTCATGGTTCGTGAGATAGAGCCGCGCATTGCACTCTGCACTGACAGTGTGGAACCTGCTTGGGATTCTCTCTCCCTCTCTCTCTCTGCCCCTTTCTTGCTCATATTCTCTTTCTCTGTCTCTCTCTGAATGAATGAATGAATGAATAAATAAATAAACATTAAAAAAAATGTAAAAGAAGGAACCGTCTCTTGTTTGCAATTATCGTTGACTAGATTCTAATGTGTGGAATGTTTCATTGGAAACCAAGAAGTTTTTTTTGTTTTTCTGTTTTTTTTTTTTTTTTTTTTTTTTTTTTTAGTTTTTCGATTTGAAAAAATGTTTATTTACTTTTAGGAGAGACAAGTAGAGCAAGTGCACAAGAGTGGACAGGGCAGAGAGAGAGGGAGACAGAGGATCCAAAGTGGGCTCTTCACTGACAGCCGAGAGCCTGATGTGGGGCTTGAACTCACGAACCATGACCTGAGCTGATGATGGACACTTACCCGACTGAGCCACCCAGGCACCCCAACCAAGAAGTTTTGGCTACTCTCCTTTTGAAGAAGAACTGGACACAAAATAAGAACATTAGAAGAACATGTATTTATTTTACTGACCGATTTCGGAAAGCTCAGCTCAATTGGCTAAGAACAGTCTATCTTCCAGGTCTGAGGGCTTCCCCCATCACTGAATATTTGAGGTTGTACTTTTTTTTTTTTTTTAATTTTTTTTTTAACATTTATTTTTTTTTGGGACAGAGAGAGACAGAGCATGAATGGGAGAGGGGCAGAGAGAGAGGAAGACACAGAATCAGAAGCAGGCTCCAGGCTCTGAGCCATCAGCCCAGAGGCCGACGCAGGGCTCGAACTCACGGACCGCGAGCTCGTGACCTGAGCTGAAGTCGGACGCTTAACCGTCTGAGCCACCCAGGCGCCCCGAGGTTGTACTTCTTAAAAAGAAAAAAATTTACTTTGTTTTAGATATTACGATGTTATTTTTCAAACACAGAATCAAAGAGTTATATATTCATCAACTCCACATCGAGCATGAAATTTTGCCCCAGAGTGGTTCATATATCCTATTCAGCAAAATTAGTGAGTGTATTTGGAGTGAATAGCAGGCTAGCTCCTAGGAGAGGAGGAGGAGGGAGAGGCTACAAAGAGAAATAAGTATGGTTCTCCATATACAAAGAGCATCCTGAATGAGGCTTTAACAGTAAGGTCATTGGCTTTCATAGAATCAACTTTGTGGTTACACACCTAAACCCTCCTCATTTTCCTACTAGACTCAATTTGTGCAAGAAACAGCCCGTGTAATCTGCTTTGTTTAGCATTTTCCCCAGAGGAAGAGAGCGAGAGTAACTCTTTCTAGCGTGTCTGGTGAGAAATGCCCCAGGCATGGAGCCATAGAGAAGTTCCACAGGACTTTATGAGATTCTAAGATAAGAGGCTACAAGAACTATGTGAGAGGGAACTGTCTTCTTGGCCTGCCCTCTCTTCTCTCTCCCTACACCCTGTCTCATACGGTCTACTTGGTTAATCCACAAAAAGGGCACTTCACCTATGAGATCGTTTTTTAAGGACATGACATTACTGAAATGATGTCAGTAGAGATTTATTTGAAATTATAATACTATTCGGAACATATAGAGTATGTCAAATACCAGCTTGTCCAAAATGTATAAAGCGGACTTAGAGTCTATTTTTTTTTTCTCCTCCAGAAGCTTAGTGCTTTCGTGAAGTCATGAATATTTAGTTTCAATGTGGGAAATTCACACCATTACATGGAAAATAGATTCCTCGCAGGAGATCCTAGACCAAATATTCAAAGGGCTTTCAGGCTTCGGAGGTGAAAAAGACACAGTCTTTCTTGCCACTGACATGGTGCACACTTGCCTAGTTATCTTTTTCTTTCAATCCTACACAGCAAGAGGCATTGAGGCATTTCAGGTAACAAGCAGTGATACTCCATCAGGGCACCTTTCTCAAAAACAGTGTCAGAGATGCAGTGTAACAACATCAGCCAATGACGTCTTCTCGGGGCTCCTTTCTCCCTATTTTTTTTTAAAGACAGACAGTAAAATTCCTCTGCGCAATCAAAGGTGACCTCTTCCTTACATTCATTTGATATGTTTCATCCAAGAATGATGGCGAGAGATAACAAAGTTTACTACTATGCGCTGGGATGGGAGCCAGGAACTTTGATTTGTTTCTTGTCTCCGTAAATGTGGACTAAATCAATTTAAGCAAATCACCTGTGTCTCTGTGTCTGAGCCTCCATGGCGACAACAAGTGGGAAACAGCATCCAGTCTACTTTCACCTTTGGAAAACCGGGCTGGAGTGGTACACAGTATATGAGCGTGCATGTACATGAGTGCATGTGTGTGCGTATATGAGTGGGTGGTGATGTGCTTTGTGGGGAGTTCGGGGTTAGAGTGATACCTAAACCTTACGTCAGTAGGTGATGATTTATATGATCATTACTGTTATTATGCTAGAAAGTGGTTTATAAAAACGAAATGCCATTTGATAGGAACTGTAGTTTTCTGAATGTAGGCTAGGTTAGTGAGGCTTTACTCACCTTAGAATGCCCTTGTTTGAAAGTTTCCAAGCAACTTTCAATCGGACTTTATTTGTGGCCACCACATGTTGTTGATACTTAGGAGCCTTTTATGTTTTTGTAAAGTGTGGTTTATATATTTTAATTACATAATTTTAGGGTAAGATCTTACTTGAACATTCTTGAGTGCCATGATTTTTATATGGAAGGAGACAAAGGGTTGTTGAAATTCTGTTATTTGTCTGTTAAAGACAGTTTCCACACTGGGACTGGGAAATTCTGCTCCCAGTGACAATGTTTTGAGGAAACCCTATTTCCATGTTGCTTCTGTACTCAGGAATTGTTTGCTTTGTCCTCATTAGCTAAGGCTACCAGCTAGCCCCTCAGTCTTCCAGGAAGTGTGTCCAGTCTCTCCCTAACTTTCCATTCTCCAGACTAAGCTTTCCTGCTTCTTTAGACTAAGGCATTATAGATACCTGATTCTTCTTTTTTTTCTCTCTGGTTCCCCAGCAGGATGTGTAGGTTCCTGGGGTGCACTACTGAGAGCTGCCATTTTTAATGTCAAAAGTAAAATGTATTTGGGTGTAATTTCCACCTAAAATAAGAGAAGTCACTTAAATAGGCTGAGAGAGATGGTCACCATCAGAATCCAGAAGGTGATGGGCATCTTGCCACAAATAAAGGAATGCATCTAAAAATTAGAACACAGATCCTAGAAGAAAATCCATGATCCAAATTTTGGAAGTAACCATGGAAATCATCATCAAATCCTGTTTCCTTAAGAGCATCATCTGTTTAAAGTTTGAGTTGATAACATTTTTTTAATTTTTAGTTTTAATAATTATATAAACATTATGGGGCACCTGGGTGGCTCCATAAGTTAAGCATCCAACTCTTGATTTCAGCTCAGATCATGATCTTGTGGTTCATGAGTTCGAGCCTCGTGTCAGGCTCCACACTGTGAGTACAGAGCCCGCTTAGGATTCTCTCTCTTCCTCTCTTCCTGCCCCTCCCCTGCTCTCTGTTTCTTTCTCTCTCAAAATAAATAAATAAACTTAAAAAATAATATTAAAATTTTAAGCATGTGGATATTAGTTTGCCATGATAAACTACCAGAGCCTAATAGCTTAACCTATAGAAATGTATTGTCTCACACATCTGGAGGCTAGAAGTCCCAGGCCAAGGTGCCATGAGGTGGTTTCTAGTGAGGCTTTGAGGGAAGTATTTGCTCCAGGCCTGGTTTAGATAGCCGTCTTCTCTATGTGTCTCCTCACATCACCTTCTCTCCATGCGTGTCTGTCTCCGTCAAAAATTCCCCTTTTTACGGGTATTCTTAAATCCAAAATGATTACGGCCGACCCTAGTGACTTCATTTTAACTTTATTACCTCTATAAATACCCTATCTTCAAACGAGTCTACATTCTGAGGTACTGGAAGTTAGGACCCCAACATATCTCTTGTAGGGAACACGAATCAACCCATCCATACTAAGGTGCTTTCTGTTACTTCCTGTCTTAAAAATGTCCTGTCTTAAAATACGACAGGTTTTCCCTACTGTGAGGGACGAATGATAAAAAGTGATATCCTGGAGTGAATCTGGATTTCCACTGAGAGAGGAAAGAGGAGAGAAGGAGGGCTACTTGAAATCATCGTGTTGTCTCGATATTCACTGAATTGGGCCATTTGCTCCAAAGCATCAGAGAATGAAAGAGGGGTTTGGGGGGATGACATCTCTGGAATGCAATGCTGCCCCAGAGAGGAGTGTTTGGCTTGGGTGCTGAGCACAGTATGCTTTAGCCTCCATCTAAAAAGGGATCCAGCCCTCGCTCAGTGATGAGAGATCAGGGACAGAAAGATCTTACCTATTTTGTGCATCACTGTCCAGTGAATCCGAAGCAGACTCTCCTCTTGTTCAGGGAGGCGTAAAGATTAGTGTAAAGCAAGGGTAACAACACGAACAAGAGCGAGTTAAATTACTGTAAATATTTAGGTAGAAGGAGAAAAGGTAAGATTCAGAGAACAGGAAGTCTTGGGAGACACATTTAGGGTGCCCGGGTGGCTCAGTCAGTTAAGCATCCTACTTTGGCTCAGGTCATGATCTCACAGTTCCTTGTGAGTTCGAGCCCCGCGTTGGGCTCTGGGCTGACGGCTCAGAGCCTGGAGCCTGTTTCAGATTCTGTGTCTCCCTCCCTCTCTCTGCCCCTCCCCTGCTCATGCTGTGTCTTCCTCTCCTAGAAATAAACACAGAAGCATCGTTACTCATTAAAATTTTCATTATTATAATTTCCCTTTATAGCACCGAGTTCTTACTGACAAGTTGGAATAGGCAAGGCAATTCTGTGGTGGCGAACAACCCGCACCTCTCCCTGCCCTGAAACAGCGGAGTTCATTTCTTGCTCACGTGACACAGGCAGCACCATACGGTGCACAATACGGGGGACTCTTCACGGAGAAGCTTCGCCGGGGGGATGAAGCAGCCACCGTCTCAACTGGCAGAGAATTCATCAGGGTATTTCATCCACCTGGAAACGCTCTGGTCCCCAAATGGTTTTGCTACCACTTCTGCTTACAACTCACCGGTCACAGCTGGTCACAAGGCCCCACCCAACACCAGAAGGACCAAGAACTGCATAGAAAACTTACCCCCTCCAAAGGGACTCAACCAGCTCCACTTAGTTTAGGGCCTAGAGTTCAAAGTCCACCCTCTGGCGGGGGTGGGGGGTGGGGGGGGGGGGGGGGTGGGGGGGGGGGGGGGGGGGGGGGGTTGATAGGCTCAGACCATTGCACAGCCATAAAAATCTATCTGCTGGTATACGGATTGATATTCTTATCACCTGTTGAAGGTTGTCTTTCACTCACCCATGAAAAGTTTAAATCTAATGAAATATTTTTAGTAATAGAGTTTTCTTTGGTTCCTTCTCAAATATGTTTAATTTTTTTTATTTAAAAACTTTTTTTTTACATTTATTTATTTTTGAGAGACAGAGACAGAACACCAGTGGGGGGAGGGACAGAGAGAAGGAGACACAGAATCTGAAGCAGGCTCCAGGCTCCGAGCTGTCAGCACAGACCCCGACGCGGGGCTCGAACTCACAAACTGTGAGATCATGAGCTGAGCCAAAGTTGGACACTTAACCGACTGAGCCACTCGGGCGCCCCAAATATGTTTAATTTTTAACCTGGAGTGCTTCAAGTTTTCACCGTATCTTCGTTTGCTTTCCTTTATTATTTTACCCATAATTATTTTAGAATTTATGGCTGATCATTCTGTTATCTGAATTCCTTGGGAGGTGGGGCTTCTGTACTTTTTGGATCTGTTACAATCTGGGATGGATTTTTATGTTCATTTCTCAAGTTAAGATGTCCTGGATCAGGGTGCCAGGGTGGCTCAGTCAGTTAAGCGGCCAACTTTGGCTCAGCTCATGATCTCACGTCTCTTGGGTTCGAGCCCTGCGTGGGGCTCTGTGTTGACAGCTCAGAGCCTGGAGCCTGCTTCGGATTCTGCGTCTCCCTCTCTCTGCCCCTCCCCCTCTCACACTGTGTGTGTGTCTCTCTCTCAAAAATAAATAAACATTAAAAAGAAAATGATGTCCCAGACCTTGCAAATCGTATAAATTCAAACCCTAAACTAGTACTAAAGTAGTACTATGGTTATACGTATAATTTTTTTTTTTTTTTTTGGCTAGGAAAAGTCTAAACTATGACAAACTTTATTTATTCATTCTCTTATTGGATGAAGAATTTCTCTTCTACTCTTTTTGTTAAAGGTAAACTGTGACCCAGTTAAAACTGGTCACTCTCTGCGTTCCAATTCCTACCTTGTCTTCTTCACTTCACAGTCATTGAAATACACACACTGCTTGGTTACATAGACAAGAAAACACCATTGCAACTGTTAGCTCATTCCTACCTGCTTCTCATTCAGATGCCAGTTTCTCTATTTTTACCGTAAACGGATTTTCGTTTCTTTCTTGTAATGTCAGCTATATATGTAAGATGATATGCCATACTTTATTTAATGTGCTTAGACTTATAGTCACGTGGTAAATGCCAGCCTTTAAAAGCTCATAACTACAGGGATGCATGGGTGGTTCAGTCAGTTAAGCGCCTGCCTCTTGACTTCAGCTCAGGTCTTGATGTCAGGGTTCAAGCCCTGTATTGAATTAGAAAACAGCAACAACAACAACGCCAAAAAGCCCCTCATAACTACACAAGTCAAAATCTATGTACTCTTTTAAGGAATGAACCTCAGATACTCTAAAAGCTGGACCTGATGTTTCTGGGAAATCAAAGTTCTCTTTATCCAGTCTCAGATGAAATACTCAGGAGTGTGTTTGTTGCCGTTTTGACAAGACTTTGTACTTGGAGACAAGACACAGTTAATACAGAAGGACTATCCAAGTGGCAGGGAGAATTCGGGATAGCATCAAGACCTAGTAAGCTCACCAAAGGGAGTTTCTTATGCTTTTGCTGGAGCCCCATTCAACAGCAGAGGTATTGTCCACACCCATATGTGCCTGCCAGGAATGTCTGGAGGCCCAGGGAGCTGTTTTCTGGAAATATGCTGTTTCTTTCTTTATAAAACTGCCTATTTTTGACATTCAAGAAACTTCTTTGTTGATAACTTTCCATTTCTTTTTTTTTAATGTTTGTTTATTTATTTATTTAGAGAATGCATGTGAGCAGGGGAGAGGCAGAGAGAGAGAGAGAGAAAGCGAGAGAGACAGAGAGAGAGAGACAGAGAGAGAGAGAGAGAGAGAGAGAGAGAGAGAGAGAATTCCAAGCAGGCTCCACACTCAGCGTGGAGCCCATCTTGGGGCTCAATCATGACTTGAGCCGAAATCAAGAGTCAGACGCTTCATTCACTGAGCCACCCAGGTGCCTCAGACACTTTCCCATTTCTTTTTAAAAAATATTTTTAAATGTTTATTTATTTCTGAGATAGAGAGAGACAGAGCATGAGCAGGGCGGGGGGGGGGGGTGCAGAGAGAGAGGGAGACACAGAATCTGAAGCAGGCTCCGGGCTCTGAGCTGTCAGCGCAGAGCCCGACATGGGGCTCGAACTCACAAGCCATGAGATCATGACCTGAGCTGAAGTCGGACGCCCAACCGACTGAGCCACCCAGACACCCCACTTTCCCATTTCTTAACATCAGGAATGACTCTTCACTCTTTGTACTAGCAATTTTATGGTGAGGCAGTAAAGTGATCATCATAGGCGTGATTGACAAAAGAAATCATCAGCATCATCATTTAATTAATTGATTCATTAAATTAAAAGACCCAGTTGGGTTTGTTAAACACGTCACGACACAAGTAGAGGATGGAGTGGTAGCTGTGGCTGGGTATGCCAGGCCTGATGACACATGACAAATTCAGACAATATGTAACAACCGAATTCTTATTATCACCATCACCATCCCCATGAACATTTTACCAAAAGCAGGAATTCACTGATACACTTTTGTCATCATTAGAAACTCTCTACTTGTTCTCTCCTCTCCCTCCCTTCTTCTCTCTATATTTAAATGTCTTCTGACCCTTCCTAGGTCAAAAAATCTTATGAAAACAACCATAGGGGCACCTAGGTGGCTCAGTTGGTTAAGCATCCAACTTCAGCTCGGGTCATCGTCTCATGGTTCGTGGGTTCAAGCCCCGCATCACAGTCTGCACTGTGCAGAGCCTGCTTGGGATTCTCCAGTTCCCTCTCTCTCTCTCTGCCCCTCCCCCACTCATGCTCTCTCATCTCTCTCTCTCTCTCTCAAAATAAATAAATAACTTAAAATTTTTAAAAACAAACAAACGCACAAACTAGACTAGGCAAGCGACTGTTCAAGAAAGGAGTTAGCCATGGTGCCTGCAGTTTTGTTCAGCTATTATCCCCTTACATACAGACGGTACATAACTCAAGCACCTGTTCTCCTGTTGGCTTTCGCAGCATCAGAGCACAGGCTCCAGAGCATCTGAGTTTCGGAACTGCAACCCATGATGCCACGAACTGGTTGCAGGAAATATCATCCCCGCCATAGCCTCTTACTTGAAGTGGCAGTAGGCATTTTTTATTTTCTCCCAGCCAGAATCTCATGAAGCATGGCCTCTGATACCAATTTGAAAAGCAAAACAAACACTGAAAGCAAAGGTCTGTCCTTGTTCCAGGTTCTCTTTCCTTCTCTGGTGCTTGCGTCTCCAATCTTACTTACTACGCTCTAGTATTTTACGCGTTTTCTTTTTCTCTTTTTCTCCTTACTGAATTATGCTTCCCCCCCCCCCCCCCCCACCAACGCTGAACTTCCTGTTCCTCCACAACGTTGCTCTGCTGCCCTGTGATGTACGCGTCTTACGCCTCCTGTTCCCAGCACTGTTGGAAGGAACGAGTGATTATGAAGCTCTTCGAAATGTAAAGTGGTAATAAGCAGGTTGAGGATAATTAAAAATTGTTCTCAATTTCCTGCCTCCTCCCATTCGTATCCCTTCAGTTTTGAGGATTTCCTCATGCTCCTCCAAGCCCTTGTATTTATCCAGCTTAAAATGGAAGTGAAAGCATTCTTGAGTTCTCAATCTTCTTTCCTCTGGCACTAGGCTCCTGTCTGTCTTTTCACGCATTTTTCATCTCCCATTAATATTTATCGAGCATCACAATATAGTGGGGACTGTATAGCAGGGAAAACCATACGAAACCACTTCAGCCACTGACGATGCAGAAAACATCTCCTCAGTAGCTCTTGACTTCTGTAATACCTTCCTCTCTGCCTACTTAAAATCCACTTCCAACAGTCATTAAGCCTTAAGAGAAGCTTTATCACCTTGCCTGGAGCTTTGCGTCCCCCCCCCCCCCTTGGATTATTATTCACCATTAACTACTATTCATTTATTCCTTGCTGCCATGAATAACATTTAGGGTTAAAAATCAAAATATGAATCCAGAGAAGAATCTACCTGTGGTTGTTACGAGTCATCACTCTGTTTCACGACCCTGGCCCATGACCAAATTGTACCATCGAAGAGGGTGTTGGTTTGTGAGGGATTCCTTCTTATTCTGCTCCCCGAATTAGTATTACATTGTTCTTTAACAAAATATCCGTTCGGTATATCCCTGTCTTCCTAATGTGCTGTGGGGTGAAGATTATATAAAGCTGGGGAAGAGCTTTAGTCATAGTCCCGTAACCAAAGAAGTCTGGAGGGAGGGCACTGCCTTGGCCTCTGGGATTCAAGGACATCTTCACATTCTCAAGCATCCTTTGTGGACTTCCCACAGGCAGAGAGCTCTGTCTTGATTGTGTCCCTACGGCATTCACAGCACAGCTACTGGATGATGGCAGATACCTACAGGTCTTCCTAGCCAAGCTTTACTGGAGATTCACTGCAGGGGGGGACAGTAAAGAGGGAGAAATCTGGCCTTGCCTACCCCAAGATGTATTGTTCTCGGTCTTCCAAGTGGTCAGTGTAAATCTCCACGCCAGATACTATTTTCAGGAGGTCTCGTTAAACTGTCGGGAAAATTCCCCAGAGGAATAATCGGCATCTCAGTAAACGACATCTTATGGTAGTTTTCTGTATTTATTTTCCTACTATTGAGACATGCAGATGAATCCATATTTGGAATTCTTTCTCATTTTCACGCCCTCAGGTAAATGCTAATTATTTTCTATTTGCTAGCAATGTAAAGGATAACGTTTTGAGCTCAACGTGGATGCCCCCCTTTCCTAAATGTTGTCTGTGGCTTGAACTTAACAGTTAGATATTTCACTATCAGATGAAGAGGCACTACTCAGTTTTATTAAGGGCACTGTAAGTAGAGATTCTGGCTTTTAATGTATATTTTTAATTTTTTTAGTTTATGTGGGTATAAGAAGGAGAAGAGGGCCAGTAAACAGACATTTAGGTAAAATTGTCATGAAAAAATATGAAAAGGAATTTGTTTAGATAATGGTAAAAGTACATGTAGATGTAAAATATAGGGTAAAGAAGTAGGATGACCAT
Source organism: Panthera uncia (assembly GCF_023721935.1). Taxonomy (NCBI): domain Eukaryota; kingdom Metazoa; phylum Chordata; class Mammalia; order Carnivora; family Felidae; genus Panthera; species Panthera uncia. Next base: position 55,821,271 of record NW_026057578.1, on the reverse strand, counting down.
ATTTAAAATGGATCAAACTTTTTGGGGACACTCAACAATTTTCTAGAAGTTCTCTGTGAGAAGATGCTGGAAAGGGCTAGAAAGAATTCCTTCCAAATGGCTCTGAAAGCCTGGAGGTTCTCTGAGATGATTTATTGATTGATTGATTTAAGATTTAGGTTGTGTTAGAGCTAATTATAAAATGGACCATTTTAGTGCCACAAGATGAATTTATTTAAATGATTACCTGGGTGGGTGAGGCAAATAGAAAGGTGAGAGATGATGGCAAGTGATTGGTTTATTTATTTTTTTCTACTTTTTAACAAGTTGAGGTTTTGTTTATTTGTGACCTCGATTTCTCTGGAGAATACATTGGAAACATATGGGAAAATTAATGTAAAGGAGCAACACAAGCCCATACTATGAGAAGAAATTGTAGCTTAGTGAACACAGAAAAGAATAGGAGAGTCTGAGACTCAGTACATCTCAAGCAGAACATTAATCTAGACTCTGCTTTAATGATATTAGGTAAATTACCACAAAGAAAAATTACATACTGTATGCGGCAAACGTTTGGACTCCTCACAAACTTCCTTATTTATGGTTTTAACGTTGTTACGGTGAATTAGGACTCTAGATAACAAAATTAAATCTGACTTCATATTCTACTAAAAGTTCTGTTGGACTCAGTGAAATCATAGAAGCAATACTAGGAGAAAAGACTCACTAGAAGTAAAGTTAAAATAGGAATGTCTGGAGAATACAGTCAATTAACTTTCTACCGTGAATATAGAGTAGGAAGCTGGGAAATAAGCCAGTTATTGTACCTGTAGTTTTGAATTTTTAGGCCCAAACTCTTCAAGTTCAGGATCCTGGACTTCAAACATGCTATTGAATTGTGATCACTGGATGGAACTTTTATGAGTCACTGAACATAACTTCTTAGTTGCCCCTTGACAACTAAGGGGCAACTTAATTGTGAATATCCCCTTAGTTGTGAACAAAGTTGTGAATATCCCCACCACCTCCAACCTTGTCCCAACTCCACCTCAGCTATCTTGTCTGTTAGGCGGTCAGGTGTGAAGCCCCGCGGAACAAGTTCTCACTGAGCTTCCGTCAGAATTTGATGAGAGACATATGGTTACTATTCCAGTTTTACAGATGGGGATATGGAGGCTTAAGACGGTTGAGTATCATATTGGCAATCACATAGCTAGCAAAGTGGAAAGCTGCCCTTCATCCATGTTGGCCAATTCCAGAACTCTCATTCCTTTGCTATAGCCCTTTGGGATACATTCACTTCATACCAATGTGGGGCTGGAAGGGCAGCCTGGTGCTTTGGAGCACAGCAAATGTCAATGGCCCACATGGTGACTGAACCCATGACCTTGGGTTAGCACACAGCTAATGAACTAACTTAATTGCAGAAGCATATTTTCCAGATTCTTTTCTTTTGTTTTTGTTTGTTTTTGTTTTTGTTTTTGTTTTTGTTTTTGCAGGGTATGCAAATCAGGTAGGGAAATCTATTAAGACACACACATTGGACCATTTCAATCTTTTTTCTAGATTGTACTAAAGACTTCAATTTGGTATATATATATAAGTTGGCATGGGCATATACTTGTGTTTGTACGCATGTATGTAATAACGTACGTGAGTACATGCAAAGACGACTATAGAGGTAAAATGTGGACCTCATCATAATTGTACATTGGTGCACATCCATCTATGTATGTTCCCGTATAATTACCAAATGTGTGTGTGCTGTGTCTATGTATGCACATAATGACCAAGGCATCACTGATTTCGCATCTCACTTCTGGACTCTGATTATACTTGGAACTCTAACGGCACAAAGATGGGATACTTTTGAACGCGAAATTCACTGTTGCACATTGAGAATGAGAACACAGTGCCTCTTGCGTGTCGCAAGCAAATGTGGGGAAATCTGAAGTTCCAGTCTCCTCTCTTCTTGAGCAACTTTGAGGACTTCTGCCTAACGCTTACAAGAAATCCTTTGTGGAATAAAAATATTAAGAAGGTGTTATTTGGTTTCAGTCAGGCGCCTCGGTTTTGTTTACATAGCCATCAAATTAAAACATGAACACAAGAGGGGGTTAGAAACTGCTGAGGCTGGGCTGGACGTTTGTGATGGGGGTTGCCCAAAACAGGTGCCACACACCCCCCCCCCCCGCCCCCCCATCCTTCCAAGATCTGTAATTTTCATCACAGATGACAATTCTCATCACATCATGCTGCCGGAAATGGAAGACCATCACACGTCAAGGAGACAAGAGGAAGAGCCATTGTAACTATTCCTCTGTGATCTCCCCTGAAAAGAAATTGCTTTACGGTCGCCAAGAATTTCTGAATCCAAGTGAGAAAGAAAAAAAAAAAATAAAAAAATAAAAAAAATAAAAAAAAAAAACACGCTTGCCATGTTCTCAGTACCATTTGCCTTGACAGGAAAAACAACAGCATCTTGCCTCCTCAGCTTATCCCTCGTCAGTGAACTCTTCCCCAAACAAGACACTCCACATCAGCCATTTGGGACCCCTTCCATCAGTGTGCAATGAGCTCTATCCGCGCCGTTTGTACTCACTGCAAAGTGTGCGGGAGCCAAGAGCAAGGAGTTGGTAATCTGGGCACCCACAGTTGTGATGAGGCATCTTCAGTGTAATCGTCCAAATCAAATATTTGGCTGTGCTTCTTCGGATGCGCTATCTCATATTGTCACTGTGGAACTGGCAGGGGAGCGGCGCCCGAGGGAGACGGGTTGGGGGGGGGCGGGGAGGAAGAAGGGGGCCCGGCTGCCGGGCCCCCTTCCCCCACCCCGCGCCCCCTCCGTCGCCCTTTGTTCGGCTCCCCGGCTCCGTGGCTCCGTGGCAGGCTGCTGAGCCACTTGGACGGGGGCCAAATCCACATCAAGCTAACGAGGGGTGAGGTCGGGTTTTCCTCCGAGCCGCAAAGACTTTAAATAACAGCCCTCATGCTGCCAGTATATGCGCCCGCTCTATGACATCAGCCGCTTCTGTGCTGTTGCCCGGGATGGGGACACGGGGACATGCTTTGGAAGAGCACCTTCTAGGCCACGTTGTGTTTGTCACACACGTGATCTCCTTTGGTTGTGAAGACGACTCTGGAAGATGGGCGTCAGGATGGAGCTATGGGACGGCCTGTCACCCTTGTTGGGGGAGAAACCCTAAGGCCCACTGGGGGTTAACAGCAGGACAAAAAACTGGGAAGGGAGTCTAAGAGTCCCTGTCCATGGCCCCCCCCTGTGCTACGTCTCCATCTGCGGTGATCGCTCCTGGAGAAAAATGTGAAGTTTTAGGTGACATCCAGCCTCGTCACCACTGTGCCACCCTCTGTCACAAGTTTTTAAAATGGGAAAGCCCTTTGGGGCTCTTTAAAATCTGCCACAAAATATTTTTATCTGTACATCTTTTCCGGTCGGGAGGGAAGATTGGTTATGTAAGCAGAGTTTCTCATTACTATTCTTGTGCCACTCACTTCCATGATTCTGGTTGTGTCCAGCTTGAATGGACGGGGCTGATGAATTTGGTTTCCATGTCCCCATGGCTGTCACCTCGGTCCCTTGGTCCTCAATCACTCTGGGCTCTGTTTTGCTTGTTCTCATGGGCCCAAAGGCTCATCCAGAGAACCTAGGACCTCCTCCTGATCTTTAGCCCAGGGGCACATGGTTTTCAATCCACTGAGACACTTTCCTGTTCGGCTCGCCTACCTGCAGTTCTCCTGTCCTTCGTCTTTCCATTGCTGGGTTTCACCCACCTGCTGGGACACATTGCTGCTCTTTCTAGACCTTCTGATGCAATTTTTGCATTTTCCTGTGTATTTATTATCAAATGGTTTTGATGTGTCTTTCTGCCTACTGGTCCCCAGAAACTCACCAGGTCTACTCCTAGATGTTATCTACCTAAAAATCCATTGTTAATTTTTAGATTCAGCTGTCTCTCAAGACTCTTCTGTCTTAACATAGGTACCCATACAGGCCAGTCCATACATTGCTCAGAATATAATGGAGAAAATAGATTCAGGTTACAACAGCTCTTGAAAGTAGATCGGATTGTTTAAAATTTATTTTTAATGTTTAGTTTTTGAAAGGGAGAGAGAGAGAGACAGAGTGAGAGCGGGGGAAGGGCAGACAGAAAGGGAAACACAGAATCCCAAGCAGGCTCCAGGCTCCAAGCTGTCAGCACAGAGCCCGACACGGGGCTGGAACCCATAGACTGCGGGATGATAACCTGAGCCAAAGTCAGATGCCCAACCTACTGAGCCTCCCAGGAGCCCCTAGATTAGGTTGTTTTAGATCTGATAAAGTAAGACAAAGTAAACCATGGTAGACCCTTAAGCAGGTAAATGAGCCAGGTAAGAGTGTTTAAAAACAATACTGTAGCCGCAATATGGAGAATAAATTGGAGAATGGAGCAAAATAGTAGAGATCAATATAAAGTTATTTCAGACAGACTGAGGAAAATGGCAGATGGGATTGAGAAGGCAAGGGAAGGTGTATTTCCAAAGATGGAGTAAAAACAATTCATTTATTGCTTCATCACATATTCATTGAGTGATCCAACACACATTTAGTTCTATTTTTATGGATGAAAATGTACCCTCAAAATTCACATGCTGAAGTCCAACCAACCCCTAGTATCTCTGATGCGACCTTATTCAAAAACAGGGTCCTTATAGAGGTAATCAGTTAAGATGAGGTTGTACTGAATAAGGTGATCCCTTAATCCAATACGATTGGTGTCCTTATAAAAAGGGGAAATTGAGGGGCTCCTGGGTGGCTCGGTGGGTTGAGCGTCCGACTCCGGCTCAGGTCACGATCTCGCAGTTCATGACTTCGAGACCCACTGCAGGCTCTGTGCTGACAGTTCAGAGCCTGGAGCCTGCTTCAGATTCTGTGTCTCCTTCTCTCTCTGCCTGCTTGTGTGCTCTGTCTCTCTCAAAAATAAATAAATAAAAGCCTTTAAAAAATAAAAATTAAAAAAATAAAAAGGGAAAATTTGGACACAGACAGACACAATTAGAGGGAAGATGCCTCGGCAAGGCACGGGTAGAAGATGCTTATCTGCAAGCAAGGGAGAAAGGACTGGAACAGACTGTGCCCTACAACCCTCAGAAGAAACCAACCTTCCAACACCTTGACTTGAGACTTCCAGCCTCCAGAACTCCGGGACAATACATTTCCATTGTTTAAGCCACCCAGTTTGTGGATTTTGTTATAGCAGCCCTAGCAAATCAATACAAGATTGAACGTGACACTGCTAGATCCTAAGGACACAGCGAGGGCAGGGGGTGGTGGTGGAGGGCGGAGCATGTCTCCTGCTTTGAAAAACAACTTGAGCGATTATAAAGGCAAATCAGAATGTACAACAATGAGTGATATTACAGACACATGAAGCAGTATCGTCTGGGGATGTGAAAGAAGTTCCATTAAAGGAGTGGCATTTGATCTGGGTTTCAAAGGATGGGCAGGCTTCTGTGCCAGAGGGGAAGGGGCATTCCAAGTAGAGGTAAAGACAAGAAACCTATAAGAATGAGGGAAAAGCAAGGACACAAGTGGGGTGGAGGGTTTGTGTGGCGGGAGAGAGTTAAGAGGTGAAGGTGGGTAAGTGTAGGCCAAAGGAAGGATAGTTTGGCTAAGGGGTTCAGATTTGTATCCTGTAACTAGTTAGAGATAATCAACATTTGAAAATCAGGTCAGTGGGGTGAGCAATTCTGAGTTTTTTGGAGGCTAATCTTAATGGCAATGGTGGGAGGAAAGGGAAGAGACTGGCAGCGGAGGGCTCAGACAGGAGGCTCCTCGGGGGTGTCCAGGTGAGAGATTACCCGGTGAGGACAAAGGCAGTATCAGGAACGGATAGAAAGAGAAGGAAGGAAACCAGGTGCATCTGTGAGTAGAAGTAGCTTGAGCTGGAACTATGGATTATAGATGGTAAGGGATGGGGTGCCTGGGTGGCTCAGTCGGTTAATGGTCCGCCTCTTAATTTCAGCTCAGGTCATGATCTCACGGTTCATGGGATTGAGTTCCTCGTTGGGCTCTGTGTTGACAGTGCAGAGCCTGCTTGGGATTTTCTCTCTCCTTCTTTCTCTCTGTCCCTTCCCCTCCCCCTCTCCTGCTCTCTCTCTCAAAAATATATATACATATATACATAAGTGGTGAGAGATGAGTTGAGGACAATATTACATTGTCCTGAAGTTGTAGGATTTAGCACAGTACCTGACAAATAGGAGAGACTCAATTTATGCTAATTATTTATGTGGTTCCTGGTCTCCCTAGGTAGGAACTGAACTGTAAATATAAGAGATAGAATTTGTTTGGAGGAGGACTTGGAAGGCATGAGTTTGATTTGTGCCTTTACTCATTCAAAATGTACATGAGTGTCTGCTCTCTGCCAGAGATTGACAATGGGTAGGGCTTTTCTTTTAAAACAAAATAGATTATCAAGAATATTTTGAGAATCTGTAAAAAGCACATATTGCAATGCTAAGAATATTCTGACTTGTAGTTGACTCACAAAAACAGAGAAACAAACAAAAAATAGAAACAGATAATTTCCATACCACATAATGTATTCCAAAGCATTGAAAAGTTTTTTTTTTTTCAAATGACTAAATTCATTTTTTTAAAAAAATGTCCAATTCAAATCTTGGATACTGAAACTTCACATAAATAGTACATATGCCAAAATAGCCCCTAAACCCAATGAAAAAGAAGAAAATCTCCAAAATAATTATAGACTAATCTTCTTGAGGAGAGATGTAAAAATTCTTGCCACCCAATTTTCAAATGAGAAAGGCTCCAACCCCCCTTTCTCTTCTTGTCACAAGAGACAGGCTGTCACTCTTAACTTCTGAAACCAGTTTCTCCACAGCAGCCCTGGATCCCATCCTTCATCGGGCTGAACCCCAAATCACTTGACCCCCCCCCCCCTTCCTGTCTATTTCTTTCCTATGAATACTCAAATGTCTCCCATCTGGTAAGAGCCCTGCCCCCAGCTTCCCATCTCTGCATCCCTAATTTGCCCTCTCAAGCAGCCATACTTCCTGAAACTGTCCATTTGTCTACCGACACATTTTTCCTAACCAACTCTGCCTTCCTGCTCCATCCCCACACTTACCCCAGGGCAGTCTGTCTCCTGATCAACTTACGCTGCGAAACTGTGAAACCGTGTTTTTTGAGTATACCAGTGAAATGCGTGGGTTTGACACAAGAGCTATTCCCAACTTTGCCTCACTCAAACTTTTAATCACCTATGTCACCATTGACCACTGTCTTTTTTGGAAACAATTGCACCCTGTGTTGCTTTTCTTTAAATTTCTCCAGATGTTCACGTGAACACCTCCTCCCGATCTTTTTCCTTCTTCCAACACTCATGTCACTGGCTCCCAAGCTTTAATGTCAATAAAAATCACATCGGCCTCACCACAAGAGATCTTTACGTAGATTTAACAAGTATTGACTTGATCCAAGGTCAGGCAACCTCCTGAGCATCCCGAGCCCTGGTCTGTCCTCATTCCACCAGCTTTGCTGAAGATTTCATTTACTCCTGTGACTTTCATTCTATTCTGGATCTGACTCCCCAAACTCTGCCTCTATTCTACAACTATATACAGTTTTTGAAGCTGGTAGCCAGGTATCTACAGAGTACCTAACTTGAATATACAGATCTATATGGATTATAGGCCCCTCAGACTTTCGATGCCCCACACCAAACGCATGATGGTGTCTACTCATCATGTATCTCTTTTATTACCCGAATGGAGGAGAACAGCTTGTTGGCCAAGACAGACACCAGCGCTCCCTTCCTTAGTCCTCAGTCACCAAGTCCTCTTGAGTCACTTCCTAAGGAGCTCCTGAATTTACTTTCATCTGTTATCCTAAGGACCTGCTCTAGTTCTCTGTATTTCCAATGTCATCAGCCTTTAATTCCTTTTCCACACCATGGCCAGAGTCATTGTCCCAAAGTGTCTCCACGTCTCCCCTGTGCTGTAGGGGCCTCCCGATGTCCTTCAGGTAAAAGCAGACTTCTTAACAGGGCTTGTCCTATCCATGGACAGTCTCTGATGACCTCTGACATTGCACTTCCAGGTCTCCCACCCCATGTTCCCCATGTAATGATAAAGTTCTTTGGGTATTTTTTTCCCAGATATTCTATACTCATCCCATATCAAAGATACAGCACAGGGCTCTTCTTTGTCTAGAGCAGTTTGTTCCAATGCATCCTTCAAAGCTTATCTTGGACTTCCATTCCTCTGGGAATTTTAAATAAAAATCTTGATTTTTTAGGCTGCTGAAACATTCTCCCCTTATATCCTATATATCATTATCATAAAACCCCTTCCACTTTATTATAATTATTTATTTAACTCTCTGTAGACTGCAATCTCATTAATGGGAGAGTTTCTTTGTGATTACTTACCACTACCCTGTTAGCATCTTGCGTCATACTTAGTTTGGTGGATAGTGAATAATTAATTGTTGGATAAATGCATAAATAATCACCCTGACAAATGGCATGTGCATTTCTTTGTTTTCCCACGTAAAAAGACAAAATCGCATCAGAAGAAAGCCTATTGTCCTTTGTCCTATCTGGAATGTGGAAGGGATTCTTGGAGGTACAACCCACCACCTTGTGACCATGATGATGAAAGTGAAAAAAAAAAAGTCAAAGCAAGAAGCAAGAAGGAGACAGAGTTGTGGCTGACGTCTCTAAGCAGCTTCTCAGCCATGGGGCCAAGGATTATTATATCTAGATCTGATGTTACTTGAAAAAAGATAATTTCTTGCATAATTAATTAAGCCATTGTTGGTTGACTTTCTGTTATTTGCTGTCGTAAATATTGCCAACTTTCGCCCTCTTTAATCCAAGTCATGGATATAAAAGTTGAGTAATAAAGACTATGGTTTTTAAACAAAATATTAATTGCACTCAGAGTATCACATAGCTTAGTGCAGGCAAACTTTTTCTATAAAGAACTAGAAGTAAATATTTCAGACTTCGCAAACCACATGATCTGTTGCAACGACTTAGCTCTGCTGTTGTAAGGAAAAATGGTCATACACCGAAGGTGTGGTTATGTTTCAATAAAATTGTATTTACAAAAACGGGTGGCAAAACAGATTTAGCCCATGAGCTGCAGGTCCCAATCCCTGATATAAACTGATGTTATTTAATTCTTCAGAGTCATTGGAAGCTTTCTTCAAATAAATATAAAGTAGCACCAAAAATACTATGTACCAAGTTTCTCTAGTTAAAATAACATACACTAATCCTTTTGATTTATTACAGTTAAATATTAATTAATATTTCTATCATGTTCCAAATAAAGCAAGGGTCTTAGCCCTTTAAATTCCATTACCCTTCTCCCGTTGTGCTATTTTCATGAATTTTAAATCTACGTATATTTAAACTCCACAAGACCTTGTTATTGTTGTTATTCAGTTAAGAGTCTTATAGATTTACCAAAATGTCTACCCTTTTGTTTGTTTATTCTTTCTTTCATTTCTTTTTCCACATAGGTTCATTATCCTTCTGACTGAAACAAATCACTTTAGTATCACTTTTTGTGTGGGTTTGCCAATATGATATCTGTTCTCACTTGTCTGAAAATATCCTCTCTCAGTTTTGAAGGACAATTTTGCCGGGTATAGAATTCTAGTTAAGTGTGCTTTTTGAATATGTGACTTGACATCTCTCACTAGGCAGTAACTGCAAGTATGACTTCTAGCTCATTCTCTCCTCTCCTTTTGCAACTCCAATAACACACATATTAGACATTTCAACATAATCTGTATATAACTTTATGCATTTTTCATTATTTTCTTGTCTTTATCTTTTTTTTCTCTGTGCATTACTCTGTTTCTTACTGAATTGTCTTCTAGTCCATTAATCCTCACTTCAGCTTCATAATTCTATCATTCAACTCATTCATTAATGTCCTAATTTCATTCATTATATATGTTTTTATGGTTTTAGGGTTTAAGATGCTTTTCGTCTTTAAAATTTTTTAAATTCTCTCTTTTTTGAGCATATGAATCAGAGTTACGTAAATGTTTGTCTGTTAACTGTAACAGGTGTGCCTGTTTCCTCTGTTTTTTTGTTTTGTTTTGTTTTTGTTTGGTTGGGTTTTTTTTAGTTTTTTAGTTTTAATTTTACAAACTTTAATATCTTGTTTGTTGGTAGGTCTTGGACTGGTCTGAAAAATTCTCTTCTAATCCAAAGGTTGAAGGGGTTCACTATTGTGCCACACTGATAAACAATTATGGAAACTTTAAGATCAAAAGATACAGAGGAGTCCACTGCTAACTGTATCAAGTTGGTGTACAATTTAGGAAAAGTTTTTATTCCCGGGAAGACTCAGACTTAGGGGCTCATGGCTAATGAATCTATGGTTTTCTGTGCAAAATAAGTGTTCCCTCCTCTCATCTACTATGGCTAACCAGGGCATAAGGCTTGGTGAACACAGACTGGACTGGGTTTCAGCTCCTACTCATTCTTTCAGTGAGGTGCTTTGTATAGGGTGCAACCTTAACAGGCTTTCATTGGGTCCCACATGCAGATTATCATACAATCAATCTGAGCCACAAAATATACAGGGACTCCAGAAATGTATCAAGCCTGTCTTGAGAAGATGAGGTCTGGATCTACTTAGTCTAGAAGGTTCTTAGTTTTTTATATACTTACAAAGTATCTTATACTTTCGTATTACAAATATACTTTCAGTCATCACTTACATATAGCACCGAGTGCTTTTCCCAACAAGTGCCCTCCTTAAAGCCCATCACCCATTTCCTCCTCACCCCCACCCCCATCAACCCTCAGTTTGTTCTCTGTATTTAAGAGTCTCTTATGGTTTGTCTCCCTCTCTGTTTTTATCTTATTTTTCCTTCCCTTCCCCTATGATCATCTGTTAAGTTTCTCAAATTTCACATGTGAGTGAAATCATGTGATATCTCTCTTTCTCTGACTGACTTGTTTCGCTTAGTCTAATACCCTCTAGTTCCAGGCAAGTTGTTGCTAATGGCGAGGTTTCATTCTTTCTCATTGCCTAGTGGTATTCCATTGTATATATAAACCACATTGTCCTTATCCATTCATCAGTTGATGGATATTTGGGCTCTTTCCATAATTTGGCTATTGTTGGGGTACATGCGCCCCTTTGAATCAGCACTCCTGTATCCTTTGGATGAATTCTTTGTAGTGCAATTGCTGGGTCATAGGGTAATTCTATTTTTAACTTTTTGAGGAACCTGCACACTGTTTTCCAGAGTTGCTGCACTAGTTTCCATTCCCACCAACATGCAAGAGTGTTCCCCTTTCTCCACATCCTTGCCAACATCTTTTACATTTATTTTTGAGAGAGAAATAGAGAAAGGGCATGAGAATGAGGGAGGGGCAGAAATACAGAGAGACAGAGGATCTGAAGCTGACTCTTCGCTGACAGCAGTGAGCCCAATGCAGGCCTCGAACTCACAAACCCTGAGATCAGGACCTGAGCCAAAGTTGAATGCTTAATGGACTGAGCCACCCAGGTGCCCCATAAAGATGCATTTTTAAACGTGATGTTAAATTTTGTGATATAACTAAAGATGTAAAAAAAATACATTTAAATATTCTAATGTGTTATCAAAAGTACACATAAAACATTTCCAGAGATGTTAGTTGGGGAAATTTTGTATAGGCACAGGTAGTTAATATCAAAACCTCTGCCAATTTCTTCCATTCATAGGATAGTCTTTTTTTGAGCAAATAAATAACACTCCTAAAAAGACAATTATGACAAAAATGACAATTATATAGGATGGAGAAAATTACTGGAGCAGTTTTGTGGACTGCATCCAGTTGCAAGAACCCATTTATTGAAGCTGAATATAAAGCCTGTGCAGTGAGCCTTTTAGACAGTTTCTAAAAGGAAATAATAAATAACCAATACGAGCGGACATGATTTTTTAAAGACTATCCCAACTTCCTGATGAGTGGCTCTTACATATTTATATGCTATATTAATATATTTATTCATATTTTTTCTTTGATAATTCAGCATTGGAGTTAAGATGTACCGTCAGAATATCAAACTCTAAGAGATCCTAAGAAAAAAATCATCTGAGGTCAAGAGGCAGACAGTTCTCACACTCACCAAGGACTTCCTTCAAATAGTTATTTCCTCCCCTTTCTTGTCACCTTTCAGAATTGCAAAGGGTCAATTTTGAGGTCCGTTTAATCAAAACTGTTTAAATGAATAGGTTCTTACCATAATTTTTCAAAAGAGCTATTTCAGAAGCAGTCTGTAAGAAGACTCAAGGATTGACCTTTGTGCTGCTGTTAAACGAATAATTGGGGGACAGTTCTGAGCTTCTCACATCTAAGTGCAACGTGACATATTCCGTTTTGAAATTTAACTCACATGCGAACTCCTTCATGAAGCCTTCGCGGAATCTCCTATTGCCTCAAAATGCCCTCCAGCACTTTCTTTTCACCTTGCCTTTTGAAACTTACTGTTTTGCTCTACTACTTATTTGTCCACCTGTTGGTTGACACCTTCATAGGTGAAGTCATAATTTTATATGCTTTCTATTTTGAATAAAGTTATTCATGGTATTCTTATTTGTCGGGATAGGCTAGGTCATGCTTAAGTTAAAAATCATCTCACAGATCCCAGTTTTTCAACCGCAACAGATACTTTTTTTTACCCATACCTCTTGTCTGGCATGAGCATAAGGGCACATCCAGCGATGTAGACTGAAAGTTTCTACAATTTTCTAGCTTCATCATCTTGAAAATGAGGCTTCCTCAGCTGCCATGGAAGAAGAGGCATCTGGGGAGTCCCTTGCCAGTTTATAGAGACTTTCTTTTGCAAGTGATGCATGTCGCTTCTGCCCACAGCCCAATGGCCAGAAGTAGTCAGAAGGCTTCCTGGCGTATGTGAGAAATGCACGTGAGTAACTGGAGTATTTAATGCGTGTCGTGGTCACTGTCTAAACCACCTACTTACCTCCCATGTAAGTACTAACCAGGCCCGACCCTGCTTAGCTTCCGAGATCAGACGAGATCGGGCGCGTTCAGGGTGGTGTGGCCGTAGACAACCACCTACTTACCTCAACACGGCTCTATTTCTCTTGTGGGAACGCAGACCCAGAAATTCACTGAAACCCACTTTACCTCAGAGACTAAGACAATTGACTTGATGAAGAGAATTGTGCAAAACTGGAGAAAAGTAGCCACAGAAGCTGTCAAAATAGTCCTTGCCATTTTCCAAGGGGAATCTACTCTCTCTCTGAGCGACAGGGAACAGCAAGGATCTACCAAAACCCGAAGTTATAATAGGAGAGTGAACTGCGATTTCTTCCTCAGTTGTCATATGGCATTCTCCCTGTGTGTTTCCGTCTTAACGTGGAATTATCCTTTTCTTTTTTTTTTTTAAATTTTTTTTTAACATGTATTCATTTTTGAAAGACAGAGAGAGACAGAGCATGAATGGGGGAGGGGCAGAGAGAGAGGGAGACACAGAATCTGAAGCAGGCTCCAGGCTCCAGGCTCCGAGCTGTCAGCACGGAGCCCGATGCGAGGCTTGAACTCACGGACCGTGAGATCATGACCTGAGCCGAAGTCAGACACTCAACCGACTGAGCCACCCAGGCGGCCCGGAACTATCCTTTTCTTGTGAGGATACTGGATCAGAGCCCACGCCAATCAACTCATTTTAACTTCGACAAATAAGATTGCCTTCACAGGTGCTAGGGGGTGGTTAGGACTTCAACATACCTTTTTGGGGCACACAATTCAACCTGTAGCAGTATATATAAGATATATATCTATTATTGAATATTATAATGTATTTATAAACATTTCTTAAGTTTATTTATTTATTTATTTTGAGAGAGCGAGCTGGTGGGGGAGTGGCAGAGAGAGAGGGAATGAGAGAGAATCCCAAGCAGACTCTGCACGAACAGTGCAGAGCCTGATGTAGGGCTTGAACCCATGAACTTGAAATTGTGACCTGAGCCAAAATCAAGACTCAGATGCTAAACCGACTGAGCCACCCAAGTGCCCCTTCTGATACATTTTTATTAATATATATTATATATTAGAACTATATATTTGCAACATATATATAACATAAATGTACCAACAAGCAGCAATGAAAGTAATGATACAAACAAACAAAATTCATAAAAGCCTGAATGTCTATCAATAGAAGACTAGTGAGATAAATTATGGCTTTATACATACTGAGAATATTATGCAACTGTTTAAGCAAATGAAGTTAAATCGCCATATATTTCATTAGAAACATATCCATGACATTTCAAGTGAGAAAAAAAAGTTAAAAATGACATGGAAAATATAGAACTTCCAGTTTCATCTTGGCAATGTAGGAAAGCTGAAAATAGCCCACATCTTTTATTAAAAAAAATTGGACACAATGTAAATTGAAAGGCTTGTCTTAAACCCATCAGAGAATTGAGGTTTCGGGACACACAAGTAACAGGAAATCTGGAGAACAACAGGTACTTGCCGACACACATAAGGCTTAAGTTAGCAATCATCCCACAGATGGGGCGCCCGGGTGGCTCGGTTCCTTGGGCGTCCCGCTGCAGCTCAGGTCATGATCTCGTGGCCCCTGGTTCGGGCCCCGCGTGGGCTCTGTGCGGACAGCTCAGAGCCTGGCACCTGCTTCGGATTCTGTGTCTCCCTCTCCCTCTGCCCCTCTTCCACTAACACTCCATTTCTCGCTCTCTCTCTGTCTCAAAAATAAATAAACATTAAAAATTAAAAAAAAAAAAAAGAAATCATCCCACAGATCCCAGTTTTTTAACTATAACAAATACTTTTTTCACCTATACTGCCAACAGCCCGTTAATCTGAGGCAGACCCTGATGGACATGTTGAGTCAGTAAGAAAATTCAATGGAAATTTCTTTATGAAATATGACAGACTGGGTGTAGCTAGTGTGAGAGTGTGGACGAGGGTGTGGTCACAGACATAGGGAGTATCCTACACTTTGGCAGGCTTGCTTTCTTTTTGCGAACCCACTGGGTCCTGCAGAAGGAGAAAGAGTAACAATTGTTGCCTGTTAGTAATGCTAGAAACTCAGTGAATCATGGAGAAGGAGCTGCTGTGGGGACTTACTCCTAGGGGAGAGGAGGAGCACATGCTTGTCCCAGCATCACAAGCAGGGACACTTGCGAAGGCCACACCCCCGGGAAGGAGGCTCAGAGTGCCCATCTCATTATGAACTCCAGCAGAACCCAAAAGAACACACCTCTCTCCCATCCTCCAATACCAGGCTAACAGGCATGACAAAAGTAGCAGGAGAATGCGGCCGGGACAGCTAAAGAGACAAACTCTCTGGGGAGCATTGCACTGGTGGCCCGAGGGCATTTGAGGAAGAGCCTCTGGGCAACGATGTCTAGCAAAGCAGCCTCTTAGAAACCCCCACAGTCATCGTAACTAGACTCAAACATGACCGAGATGTTAGGGATATCACGCAGAAAATTTAAAGTAACTGTAAACGATATGTTGAAATCTCTCATGAAAAAGGTCGACAACATGTAAGATCAGATAGGCAATTTAGTCAAAGAGATTGAAACTATAGAAGTATAGAAAAATGGTCAATATAAACACAGTAATAAAGAATGCCTTTGAAAAGCCCATCGGTATACTTGACGTGGCTGAAGGAAGACACGGGTGAACTTGTAGGTATGTCAACAGATATTGCACAATCTGAAACTCAAAAGGAATAAACACCGGGGAAATTTAAGAATAGGGTATCCAAGAGTTGTGAGACAATCTCATATAGATGAAAAGATTCTGTGGGGCTGCAGAGAAAATGTTTTTATGTTTCTGCACAGTTAGAGCTTACTAAGCAAGTTTTCAAACTTGAGATCTGAAACTTGGAATCTGGCCTAAAAGACAAGTCTTAGAAGTTAATTTATGACTGAATAAATCTACCTTCCTGGAATATTGACATTCCATTGGTGTTGGTAGTGGGTGAGACCCAAGAACGTGGTGATATTTCTGAGTTGTAGGGCTAGAGACACTGATCTCATCTTTCTTTTGATGAGTTATTTTACATTCTATAGAGTTACAGTAAGAACCTAGGATCCTTTCTACTGTGTTTCCAAATATGATCTTAACATTGCTTTAAGGAGAAACAGTGTATTTATATAGCCTTAAAATATTACTGTCGAATATATATTAATTACTGTGATGTTATTAACATATACCCACAGATTCTTTGAAATTTTTCCCTGCAGGAGGAGGAACTTCATTTCTCTTTTCTTGAGTGTAGGTTGGACTTAGTAATTCACTTTTAATGAATTGAGTTTGAAAAGGTAAAACCAGTAACTACAGCGGGGAAATCTGGCAGACAGAACCTTAACCAAGCTATCAAAGTTGACATCACAAGTAATAAAGCATATTTATACCAAATATTCCCTGATATGATACATTGAATAGGGCACTTCACCTTTATAATGTTCTTCCCCCAAATCCATAAACTAGCCTAAATATGAGAAAACATCAAACAAGCTCAAATTGAGAGTCATTCTACAAAATAAGTGATGTACATTCTTCAAAAGTGTCAAGGTCATGGAAGACAAGGAAAGATGGAGAAATTATTACAGATATGAGGAGACCAAAGAAAGCAAATGCAATGTGTGATCTTGGATTAATCCAGCTGTAGGAAAAGGAGATGGTGAAAAAAAACTGTAAAAAATCAAATTATGTCTATATTTCAGTTAACTTTCTTAGTTTAGATAGGTATGCCACAATCATGTAGGAAGTTTAGCATTAGGGGACCTGGATAACGGACATCCAAAACCTCTCTGTGACACCTTTGCAACACATGTGTCAATCAAAAAAAATAATAATAATTTCAGGGCACCTGGGTGGCTCAGTTAGTCGAGTGTCTGACTCTTGATTTTGGCTGAGGTCATGATCCCAGGGTGGTGGGTTCGAGCATTGCATTGGGCTCTGCACTGAGTGAGGAGTCTGCTTAAGATTCTCTCTCTCTCTCTCTCTCTCTCTCTTTCTCTCTCTCCCAATCCCGCTGCACCTCTCACCTACTCACATGCACTCTGTCTCTAAACTGAAAAAAAATTGAAAAAATTGAAAAAATATGTATAGCATTATCTCTTTAGGATCTTTTTAAACGTTTATTTTTGAGACACACGCACACACACACACACACACACACACACACACAGAGTGCGAGTGGGGGAAGGGCAGAGAGAGAGGAAGACACCAAATCCAAAGCAGGCTCCAGACTCTGAGCTGTCAGCACAGAACCCAACATGGGGCTCAAACTCATGTATTGTGAGATCATGACCTGAGCCGAAGTTGGAGATTTAACCAACTGAGCCACCCAGGTGCCCCTAGCATATTCTCTTTAAACAAATAAACCAACAGTGGAAAACATGTGTGTATTTCTATAGGCACAGACAACGAGGTACTAGGATACATATGGAAGCATACAAACATCTCTATATTGTTTGACTTGTACTAGTAACATAAATTTCTCTTCTATGAATAACATCCAAAAGTCTTCTGCATTTTTAATCTAAAATCTATTAAGAAAAAAGTGCAAACATAATAGTTTATTGGGTGAAAATCACTGCATTAGAGTTAGATTTGGGACATCCGAACTCCATCGCTTCCTAAAACTTTGACACATTTCTTAAAAAAACCCAAGTTTTATTGCTTATATGATCATAAGAATGGCACATCTCATTTAATATTTACATATTTTCTTTTTAGTTTACAATTACATCACCAAGAATTCTCACGAATAATATTCCAAAAAATAACACTTATGTAATCTTAACATTGCAAATGTGGTTTATTGGGTTTCATGTTTTAGGGCTAACTACTAGACAAAGCTCAAATGACTTAATAGTAATAATTTAAAATAATGATAATAATAACAGTAATAATAACCCAGAATATAATTATAGGAATAGAAAAGTAGCTTTGAGCCTGAGAAAAATTGAGTATGCTACTGAGGAGAGAGGGGAAGTAAAAAGAAATATAGAGAGAATGGTAGTTCTCTTCCAAATGAGGAGTCAGAAAATGCTGTGTAGAAATAAGGCTTCAGTGTATTGTTTAAAGTTTTATGGGTCACTATAGTCATAACTAAGAAATGTTGGAATGAAAAG
Organism: Panthera uncia; assembly: GCF_023721935.1. Lineage (NCBI taxonomy): Eukaryota > Metazoa > Chordata > Mammalia > Carnivora > Felidae > Panthera > Panthera uncia. The sequence goes on along the minus strand of NW_026057578.1, from coordinate 55,803,102 downwards.
CGGGTGATAAATTGGGCCAAGTTTTTCATTTTTCATAGTAAGGTATTAGTAGATAATGCTTAAGGTTAATATAGCAAGAATTACAAGTATTAGCATATTAGAAGTAACTACTAGAAGAATCTGAAACCAAAACACTCAAAGGAAATGCCTCTGAGGGGTGAGTCTGTGGGAGCTGTGCTTTGATTGTGTGGGCTAGTTATCAGTGTATTGCTCTCAGCTCTAAATTCCCCCTTAGTTGCCTGATCTATGAAAATGGATCTGGACCCTTCAAGTATTTGTTCCTTTGCCTATCTAGCACAATGTTAAATTTTGCCAGTAGAGGGAGCCAGAGAGACATTGCAGGAGGAAAGGGCTGTGAGGCCTGGTTCCAGCGTCTTTATCAGCAGTCTCCTGCAGTGTCCACAGTGCCCAGGGCTTCTGCAGGATACCCAGCTCCTCCAGCACAGGGTCCAGTCATGCAGAACACCCAATGGCTAGCAGCTTCCTCAGCACCTTCTTCAAGTAGACACCTCCCTGTGGATAGCCTACCTTTGCACCCTAGAGGGTACATTTCTATCAAGTTCCAGATAGAAACCTGTCAGTTAGGTTCCAGCCTCCCAATCTCTACACCTCAAATTCAGCACATTGAAGGTTCTCATTGGACATTTGTGTAATGAGATGTAGAGTTAGGGTGAAAATATCTACTGGTGTGTTGGGGGGTCAGGAGTCCCGGGGTACACCTGCTATGCCAACGTGATTATTAGTAGAAGCTCTTTACTTTGAAGTGTATCCCATATGGGCAATTTATCATAGACTTCCTCTAATTTTACTCTTTGGTGAGAGTAGGAAGTATTTTTCTTTGTCTGTGTGCCTATATGATATATATGGTGGGGTTTTGCTTTTTTTTTTTTTTTTTTTTTTCTTTTCCTACAAAGAGCTTTACTCCACCAAACACATGCATGACTTTGTCTTTGGTCCCAGTATTTCTCTGAAGCATACAAGTGAAGCCATTCGCCCTATATTCTGAAACCACCACAGTGGCTGGGAAACGTCCCGTGTACATTTGCGTAATCATGCTTGCTCTCTCCCCAACCATCACTCTGAATTTTGTTGTTTTCATATCCATGGTTCACTGAACATTGTATGCACTCAAAAGTCATTGACTTTCTCTTCTTGCAGACTTCTAATGACTGCTAAAGGCACTTTGGCAACTTCCTATGTCCCTGGAAAGGGCTGATGGTGTCCCTTGCCTAACCAGATGGTGTCTCTTGGGGTCAGAGTGGTGCAAAAAGGTGTGGAAATGCTTTCTGGAATGCAGAGGAAACAAGTGACCACAAAGAGCAGAGGAAATGGGTACCTGGAGTCATGGGATTAAGGAAGGGATAAGGTTGGGGCATGTTGTGGCTCTGTATCTGGTAGCAGAATTGAAACTAGGGGTAACCAGGTAAAAATCAAGATAAATAATAAAGAAAACATGTAATGAGAAAATCAGATAGTGGCCAGGTCACTAGGTGGCCAGGTGACCCTTTGGTCACACAGGGAGCCTCTAAATAGGCAGTATAGAATAGAAGAAATTTAAGAAGCACTGATGTGTTGTCTGTGTTAATGAGCACTGTCAGGTGTAGCTGCTGAAAATCAATATTCACACCTGACCATCAGGACAGAATAGCGTCCATAAAAGAGTCATGTCATCTGTTGAGTCAAGGTGGCTGAATTTCCACAGCCGACTCTCACAAGCTTCTCCAATGTATTTAGTGTGAATGAATTGCTTCCTCTCTTATCTATATGCTTACCTGGTATCTTGAAGACGAATCAAAGTGGTAAAGATCACAGACATTGGGTTAGTTGTTTTGTGTTACGGTTTTCTTCGGAAATGTGATGAGGAACACAGTTTATTGCAGACCACAGGACATCCTTTTGATCTATACCCAAAGGCTGAGTGAAATCGGTGTTTTATGGAAAGATCAATGAGGACATGGGTGAAGTTAGGACCTATCCCTCAGGTCCACTGATTACTTAAGTTGCCACTCTCCCTCTGTTGATGACAGATTATGTTTGACAACATCCTGAGGCAGGTCGTCCAGTTTTGTGGAATTATGTAGAACGTAAATTCACCTATTTAGCACTGTCATTCCCACCTTACATGGTCAAATGGAAAGAAAATTCTTTTTTATCAGAAGACATTGAATCCAATTATGGAAAATGAGCCAATTTCATTCCAGTAGCCACGTATCTGGTTCATGCTTGGGATTGCCTCGGGTACACAGTGTCACTTAGCCACGTGACAAGCTTGGGAGGGACAAACCACCACAGCAGACAGATTCCCAGATCTTCAGCAGCGATTACCCAGTAGGGGCCAACCTGAGCTATCGGATTTAGTTTGGAGAGCAGCCATTGCATACACAGAGGCCAGAGAATGTTGCACTCACTCCTTAAAACTTGTGGCTGGCTCAAAATACTTAATTGAAATTTTGATGAAAATTTTCAGTGTTCTCATGGACTCAGAGGGGCTGCAATCACTTCTGCCCAGTTAAGAGGGTAATCGGGGGCATTTGCATTTCCAAACCGCTAGCGACAACAGGATCCGTAATTTTTTATAGCCTTGAAAATATTTATACCGATAACTTGAAACTACTTGGATGTATGTTGAAGAGCGCATGATCCAAAAATGGATAGCGTGCATCTGAGATACAAACTGGAAGAAATCTCTGTTTCTTTCCCCTTAAATATTTAAAGGATCTTACAAAAAGGCTTAAGATTAAGTTCAGAAGCCCTGTCCCCCCACACCCTCCCAAAAGAAAACTTACCAAAAAAGCAAAACTTGAGTAACACAAATAAGAGCTCTGAACAGTATTTGAATTCCCATCACACCACACCTGGTAAGAATCAGTCTAGCACAGCATCATCCATCATGCTGGGGCTGTCAGTTTTGACATCCTTCAAGTCTACGTTGTGTGCTTAATGACTACATGACAGAAAATGTAAACAGACACCACACATACAGGTATGCGCTACATATATGTGTGTGTGTATCTGCGTTCGAATGTTTGGTGTAAAGAAATACTCCCCCCTCCCCCCCAAAAAAAATCAGAGCCCCCAAAACAGCCACTTAAAACACACACGTGTGCACTTACACGTTTGCCCCTGATAGCAACCCCCACACACACAACACAAAACAAAACAAAACAAAAACTGAGCAATTTCTTACATGAAAACCCAAAGCCCAGTCCAAATAATTTACCCAGAGCCAAAGGAAGTAGATCAAGAAACAGATATCAGTGTGTGCTCACCGAAGAATAGACTATAGACTTATTAGACATCCCCTTCACCCTTCGTTGTGACACATCAAATTGTGACTTACTAATAGGGATTCAGGAGTAGCTGGTGAGCCCAGCACAAGCCCTGTGTTAATAATTCATCAGGCACACACACAGAAAAAATGATGGTGAAGTACTTGAATATTTGAAAGCCCATGTGCATTTTTGGTTCAAACAACAATACGACAAACTCAGACTGCAATTTTGTTATTAGCAGATTGCTTGCTTTTAATTGATCATGGGAGAAATTTCATTCTTTCAACAGCTTATTAAATACTGCAGTGCACCAGGATTATTGAGTTTCACATTTTTTTCTCATATTCCAGAAAAAAAGCATCATTTAATGCTCTGCAAAGTGCCCATTTTGGGGGTTTAGCGGTAACATATTTATAACTATAAAAGTCTCCAATTCCCTCCACCCTTTGTGCAGCACCCCCTCCCTCCACTCAGGGGTGCAGATGTAAAGAAACAAGCATGTTAAATGAAGAATGACAAAAAAGAAAATGCGGATTCTAAAACTCCAAATGGTGCCGTTGTTTTTCATGAAAAGGCACAGAATCTGTTTTGCTACTGATACATTGCTAGTGACTCCCAAACACAAGGTAAAATACAATGACTATTTCTTTTTGATTTTGCTTTTAATGTTCTCATCTTTAACTTAGTCAACTCTCAAGTGCGGCAGCCTCGGTAAAAGTGAATCATAGCATGAAATGTAGTATTCAAATTTCTTAAGATATTCTCGGAATGTCAGATGTATTTCATAGTAAAATTCTGTCAATTTAAAAAACATTGGAAACGCACAGAGAAAATTATGTATATGCACACACACACACTCACAGACCCACATGTATACATTTCTCTATGTGTGGGCAAGTTTTCGTGTCTATTTATTTTTTTTACGTTGCCCCATCGGAATGACGGTGATGCTTTCTGCTATTAATTTTGCATCATCAAGTTGTTTGTCTCAAGCAGAATTTCTCAAGGTTCTGGGATGATTAAGACTCCTGGCCATCCCTCTGATTTAGTCTACGCTCTGTCAGGTCTCCACATGGACAGAGAATACAGCAAACCAAATCTTCCTCCTGCCTCAACCCTCGGTTCCAGGGAATATTTACATGAGACAGACACAGATGATAAAATATTCTCTCAACTTCCTCTTCGTATTTAAAATAATTAAAGCGACACTAGGTAAGCATGGCCAGAACCAAAAAAAAAGGGGCTATGTAAAAGTGAATCTATGACCACACACCTCGAGAAGTGGTACACGAGTTTTCGTTTTATTTTTGTTTTATCCATGAGCAAATATTTAATTTCCAGAAGGAGGATGGTGTACGTTAGGGAACTAACAGCGACATAACATTGCTCTCAAATAGCTAATATCTTCTGTTCTCTGGAAAGGGTTATTTTATTTTGCTTTTCCAGAAGATACAGAGATGACTTTTGGGTAGGTAACTCTTGGAAACAAAATAATTCCACATGAGGGCCAACCCGCGGCCACTGCACACATTAATTCAGAGTCTAGTTTCTTACTCAGTTGGAATCTTTCTCATTACCTCATTACTTAATCTCATAATGGCAGCTTGCAAGAGGGAGCCCCCTCCCCGGAAAAGGACATCTTTCAATTTTCACTTAAAACAACAGAACGGATCACGAGTGCGACATTCACAAGGAAATTTCACTGGAGAGGGGGAAACAGCACGCATCTGGCCCTAGGAGCCATTCTTTCAAAGGTTATCGGCAATTATTGCTTTTTCAAAGCCCAGTTTTTCCTGCATTTCAGATGCCAGAATATACTTCATACAGTATTAATAAAGGGTTACACCAGAATTAATGAAAAGGTTCCGTGTTCACATATAATAAATAAGTACCTAATTAAAGGCATGGTTAAGCCAGAAGCACAGATATTGTCTTTTCTATTAATATCTATTATACTTCTTCAGCATTTACTGTGAGCCTCTTCAACTGACTGATGCCTGAAGGGAGAGCTAACAAATCGCTCAGCTGGTGGCTGGCACTGGTCTGGAAGAAAACTCGTAAGGAACACTTTGCAGTTCTTTTAGACCCTCTCCACCAGCTGTCACCAGCTATGGGTGCTGAAAAGATCCTGTCACTTCATCCAAAGGGATTTACTTGGTCAGAAGGAAAATTTAAATACAAAGCATGCAGCTAAGAAGCCAGTGAAAAGGATTATGAGCATACAAGAACACATGTGTATACGACGCTAATACATCCTTAGGAAATTTCAGATCCCCAAAGCCAGGATTACTGCCAGGGGCAGGGTGGTAGGCGAATGCAGGGACCTTTACCACTAAAGTTATTATCTGCCAACCATTCAATTCAACTTTATAGGTCTTTCATCAAGGCCATTAAAAAGAAGAAGAAGAAGAGGAAGAAGAAGAAGAAGAAGAAGAAGAAGAGAAAAGAAAAAAGAAAAGAAAAGAAAAAAAAGAAAAGAAAAGAAAAGAAAAACTCCCATCCCTTCAATGGCGAGCTAAGAAAACACATTCAGGTTCTAATATTGTCGGGGATCACCTGCATGCAAAACACCCTGTCGTCTTGTGTACACGGTCTAATTTTCTTACCCTTGTCCAAGTTCACCAATGTGGATGCATCTGGTGGTTTAAGGATGGTAAAGGCAAATCAAAGCTGGAGATGTTTTAGATGCACTAACACACTGGACAAGGGACTTAGGGGCACACTGGAAATGAGAGAGGAGGTAGCTGACAGGTCCGTGGCCAGGAGGCTCTGGGAGGCGGTGGAGGGAAGCCGGCATTCTTTGTGGGATGGTAAAAGTAGAGTCCCTGCTGTTTTTGATAGAGTGGGGGAAGGAACTCGATAGACTTGGCGAAGAAAAAGGTCATTTTATTCAAAGGAGCAGAAGAGAGCACGGTTCAAGTGTGAGCACCCAACACTAAAACTGCGTATTTCCGTATCCTGATTGGCAAGGCGGTCATATTAGATTCAGGAAAGCGGCATTGGCTTGGCCAGTGTCTACCTTTCAAAGAAAACTCCGGCCTCTGGATTGTCCTGACGGGACTGCTCCAGGAAAGTGGGAGAGGGGAGCATTATACAGAGCCGGGTACGTAAGGCTCTATCTTGGTGCCATGTCAATGGAGACTCTCACCCGGCATGTGAGTTTCGAGCTTAAGCCTCGTTTGGTCTCAAGACACGTGGTCAAATAATTTTCAAGGGTGCGAGGCATGGAGGAGAAGCTGGCCCTGCAGGAGTGGTAGGCGGGGTGGGGTGTGGAACACAGGCGTCTAGCAACTTCCCACTCCCGAAGAGAGTAGACGGGGAAAAGAGAAGATCCGAGGTTACAATTGCCCAGGGCAGGTTTTAGGAGAAACTCGTCAGAAGCTCTGACTAGAAGCATTTGTAAAAAAGGAGCGAGCTGTCCAGAAGTGCAGCACAAGTTGAAAAGGCTGCCTTTAGATGTCACTACAACCTCACTCCTGCATTTCTGAAATGCCCATGAAGGATTAGAACAGTTTGACGCTCGCCCATAGTCACCATAGTCACTTCCAGGAGCTGCTGTATATTATCATCCAAATTTCTTCACAGGGGTTATCACACAGTGGTCCCAGCAAAGCTGATTAGGGAAGAAGCTCGACTCTCCATAACCTGTATGCCAGCTCCAAGCCTCTGCCCACAGTCACCTTATTCACTATGGAGACAGGCCAGGAGCAAGACCATGACCATGACTGCGGAGTAACGTAGCAAATGCAAATGAGATTCGCCCTCCCCCATCTACTGAGAGGGCTATGCCGTGGCTTCCGGTGCACCCAGAGTGATCCGTATTCCTCTCCTTCTCTCTGAGCAGCTTCATTCAATTGCACTCATTTAAAACTCCTAGTCCTCATTTAGCAATATGGCTTTTGTTTTGTTTTTGCTGACATCCCGGGAGAAAAAAATCTGTATCTATAGCCCTACATAATACATTTAAGAAACAGCAAAGGAGCATTTCAAGATGCCTCTAAACCCAAGTGGATAATATTTCTTAAGTTCATAGCAGTTTCCTAGGAAGAAACAGGCCCACAGAAATGTGACCACCTCATCTGAGCCTTATTTTGCCTACTTAAAGCAGGCGTTTCATTCTGTGGCAACGCGACATTTGGGCTTGAATTACTTTTCCACAGGGAGGCATGGCAAATGCTCGCAATTTAAGAGCCATGTATCCAAGAAAGTCCAACTAACTATTAGACCAAAACTAACTCTGATAACTGGCATCCAAACTAGAATCTGGGAAAAACTCAGACAAATCAAATATCCAGTGAAAACATTACCAAATGCTGCACAACGCAACTGCCTATACATTTCTAATCAGTATTCATTTCCTGTCCTTAAAATAAACAGAAAACAGATTTCTCCGTTTTCCCTAAAATCAATCTTTCGCAGTATCTGTCAGTTGCTTTTTCCCAATTAGTATTCTACATTCATTTATTTTCGTTGTAAGTTAATTTTTTTAACATACCTTGGCACGCATGTTTCATTCAATACTTGTAAATGAAATGACAGGCTTAACACTGTGTTCCGTAAGGCCGCCAAACTTGTAACTTTGTTAATGAATTGAGATGAATCAAAGATACCTTATTAATTATTGTTTGGCTGGTAGGTAAAGCTTTGGCTTTTCACCTCACTGGCCTAGAGAACAAGATTGCCTTTGGCCATGTCCAAGGGGCTCATTAAGGCATCTCTGGGGAACGGGAAGAAATTGTTAGTGGAAAGCAATGGTCAGTGCTTCTCCCAGAGACCCAGCAGGGAAAGGAAGCCCTCATCACGGAGAACTAACAAGGCTGCATGTACTACACCTGTAATCAAACTGGCCTCGAAATGCCTGGAGACCACTGTGCTCTCTTTGTGATTTGGGAAGTTATCTGAAAATGCTGAATCCAATCCATAATTGATGCGTGCACGCAATTATAATCCTCCAGATAGCTAAAAAATGTTGCAGTTGCAAGCCTCAAGGAGTGGTAAACTTTAACATGCGTGGCATAAACTAAGATATTTGATATAATAAAAGAGAAAACTATTTTGTTTCCTGCATTGGCAGGAGGAAGGTAATTGAATATATGCCTGTTTTTCTTAATGAGCGTAATTATGTACAGCTTTTTGACGATCGGTAGACTAGGGTATAGGCATGATTGTAGGAAATGTATTTCAAGTCGTTTGTATTGTACATATTTCTACACGTGCCTAACTTCTATCGAACAAAGAGTGGGAAGGTCTCCTCTAAGTGAGGTGAGCCATCAGGCATGGGCATTCTTTTCAAACACAGACATGTGCTCCTGCCAGCCTGGAACGATTGGGATTGGGAATTCTGGCAATGGACTCAGAATCACCAGCTACTTCATTCACTCACTCATTGTATTAAAAATATTTGTTAAACTTTCAAAATGGCAGGTCTCCCAAGATGGTTTCCTAATGAGGCTGCGAAGTCCACGGGCTGATGTGCTGGGTGCACCAAGGCGGTCAGTCAACAGTGTTTATCGATTGCTCACTGTGGGCTGAATGCTAGGCTGGGCCAACCTGCTTGTGCAGCATGAATCGGTATTGGATGTCAATGAAGAGGAAGCCCCGAAATGTCACGGGCACATGGTGCGGGAGCTGCCATTCTACTGACTAACTTTCTGAACACAACAGAGCAATGACATGGGAGACCAGAGGACAAGGCCCCCTGTGCACCCTGCCACGGATGTATGTTTTCCCTTAAGGCGAAGCCTCCAAAACTTCTTCCTCGAGGTCGGTGGACGATAAATATTCTGAATGGCGATGATGCTCTGAAACAAGGCATCTAGTCACAGGTCTGGCCTTGACATGTTTCTGGTTTATTTGGCCAGACTGGACTTGGTTCTTGATCTTCAAACATCCGTTGTCCTTATAAGGGGAGAACAATGCAGCATAGGGATGAATTCAAGAATCCGAGATGTTCTCATTATTAAGGATTATTCTAAATATTACATAGGAATCCAAGATTTTCTCATTATTCAAGATCATCTCTAAATATTACACATTTGGTTACGTTAAAAGTTGGGTAAATTTGTCTTAGAAGTTGAATTCAAAATGAAAACAGGACTCTTAAATTTAGTAAGAGGTCTAAAACAGTCTTATTGGCTAATAGATGTAAGACAATTTTTATTTTTATTTTTTCCTCCTCTCCTTAAAGGTTACTAATCATTTGAAATTAATAGCTAACCATATCAGCTTAGAAAAAATATATAAAGTTTGAATGGATAGGGAAGTTGTATTTATAAACCATGTAGATCTAGCAGATAATTTTTTAAAACCTGTCTTTTGGCCCTGTAATATTTCCCAAGATAGCAAAAAAGAAAAAAGAAAACCTGAGGGAAATTAATTTGATTACTTTTTTTGTTTTTTGTTTGTAATCTGAACTTATGGAAAAACTGTTATGGTGAGAGTTAAAACGTATTCAAGCTTTTCGGCTAAAATATGTAGATCTCATTCTATCAGTCTGACAAGATTAATAAAATAATAAAAAAATATTTAGTACATAATTTGGAGATATAAAAACTATTTAAGATAGGACCAATTCTACCCAAAATCAAAATATGAAACACATATGCTTGAGTTAACTTCTGGTCAATATGCATTCGTATAAAAGGAAATTCAGGCTACTTTCTAGAAATTTGCATACACCAGTGATCCTCAGGGCTGTTATTTAAAAAAAAAAAAAAAATTATGATGCCCGCTAAGGAGTCTCTTTCTGGTATTTCGTTTCTAGTTGTTCCTTTTCCATGACATTTTATTAGCAAAGATACACCGTGTGTTTGGTGATGCAACGTGGCCATTTAGATGGCCCTTAAACCATTATAATATCCAAGATTCTTTTTTCACCCCCAAGAATCAATTTCACCCCCTTGGGGGCGATATTGTCCCTGTTGAGAATGGATGGCCTATGCTAATTCTTATTTCCAGACAGGGTATGGATATGATTTCTGGAACAATCACATCTCTTTTCCCTCTTATCAGGACATCCTCGCTAAGTGATAGAGGAACTTTAAAAAGGTTTTTGAAGGTCCTGGAAGGGAGGATGGTCTGAAAGAAGGTGAGCGTTCACTTGGGGTCATGTGTTCATTGTGCATGTGCCCCCAAGCTCGGAGTCTTCCAAAAGCACCGCTAACTTGAGTGTGCCCCTGCACACGACCGGTACATGGCCGCAATGCTGGACGTTAGACGTCCAGATGAACCCCCAGCCGCCCACCCACCCACCCACCCACCGCCTTCCCAGCTGGTCAGCTGACCTGCGACGCTGCTCTCCCAGTGGTCCCGGTCCTGAAGCCGAGCAGGTGAGGAGCAGCGTGAACGCTTTTGATGTTCCCAGCTCCCACTTGCCACCCAACTTTTTCCCCTTCCAAAACCTCTTAGCAAACTTCAAAGGCCTCCTTGCTTCTTGCCTTAATCCAGTGCACTGAGACCTCTAGTTCAAAGAACTTTCCTTAAACCCTCTTCTTAAACTGCAACCCAAACTTTTTTTTTTTTTTCTTTCCTTTCCACAAAGTAGCAATTACAGCTTCTTTGCGTGGCGATTGGGCTCGGCCGATCCGCTCCTGCTATTAATTAATCTCACAAAGGGGGCTCATTTCCTGGCATTCAAATTGACAAGAGAGCAGAGAACAGAAAACCCTTTCAAGCCGGTCCAGCTCACCGAGGGGAAGAGGTATCAGAGGGGAGAGCCCCACAGTATTTGAGGTGGAGGGCACATTTGATACCTCCCTGTACATTCTGCTGATTGAATGATTTTTGTTCACGGAGAGCTCTTTACTAATCTTCTACCTGCAAAGGCTTGCACGGAAGGCAGAGCCGCACAAATGTAGCTAAATTTTGACAGAAGATTTGCAGGGGCGGCTTTCCCATCTCAGCCTGGCGAATGCATCTTCTCGAGCATTACACTTCACTTTCAACAGAAAGTGTTCACTTTCCTCCCACAGAAAAGCCCTTGGAAGAGGAGGAGATGAAGAGAGGCAAGAAAGCAACATAACAGACAAGAGATTAAAGCTTTTTATTCAGTATCTCTTTCGTATTCAAATTGTGCTAAGGGCTCCGTGAAAGTTAGAAGCGAGCTTGTTCAGGAGGGCTTCTAAAGTGTGTACATGGATTTCATGGGAATAGAAAAGAAGCCACAGCCTGGGTAATGAAAGAAAGATAAGATGTCCTATATAAAACAACTCAAGAGTGGTTCAATTACTTCAGCAAACCATCAAGGCAGGCTTTGAAGATTTGAGAAAACACTGTTAAAATTTAACAAAAAACTCATGTTGCAGGTTTTGTACCAATAAATGTTTGTGTACTCTGTGAATTGCTTAAGCTATATTCCCCCTACATGAATATTGTTTACTAAACCAATGCATTTTGCTGGTACCAGCTATAGAAAAGGAAGGTCCTCTATCAAAAAAGAAAAAAGAAGAAGAAGAAGAAGAAGAAGAAGAAGAAGAAGAAGGAGAAAGGGGGGAAGAAAGAAAGATAGAAATTACTCTGAATCATTTGTAGTCAGAGCTTAAAAAACAAACAAACAGGTGTCTTTGATTAAAAGAAAATATGTTTGTGAATCAGAGGTCCCTCACTGCAGTTTTAGTTAACATTGGGTGGGTGTGCTTTGACAACAGATTTAATGCATACAGTGTAACCAAATGTTGTTAGTAAAAGTCCATAATAGAGAAAGGGGCTTTTTTTTTTTTTTTTTTTTCTTTACATACCTGCATTTGTAAGGTCGCAAATACTTTTGTTAAGCTAAACCAAAAGCCTGTGCTTCGGTATGGAACAAGAGAGGAAACAGCCTCATATACTGTTCAGGAGAAAGCTGAACTAATAGGGCCTCCAAAATTTTTCAAGCTCAAATCACGCTGAGCAGGACATTCTCATCCAATCTGGAGTATAGATGGATTCTTTAAGCAGAAGACAGGTACGTCTTCAAAAATATCCCTTTCTTTTGGTTAGAATGGACAGTTGCCTCATTTGATATTCAACCCCACTGAGATCTTATCTATCATGTGATACTGAATCAACCTTGGACCTCTTTGGGATTTTATTCTTGCATCAACCTTGGACCTCTTTGGGATTTTATTCTTTCTTTTCTTCCTGGTGGCTTCTTTTTCCTGTGCATATATTAACTATTCTTCATATCTCCAATCAGAAATGCAATAAAACTTCAGTTCATGGGGAATTCCTTTAAAGAATGTTCAAAAAGCATTCTAAAGGACTTAAAAAGAGAGTAATGTACCCCCCTCCTCAAAGTTTTGTCTGAAAAATGTAGTAAAAATAAGCTTGAATGCTGATCTTCATATGCAGTACAAAGGGGTGAACACAGAAATTCTGATTTTTGTGATCAAAGGCAGTTTTCAAAAGATGAACTCAAAATTGTCTCATAGCACCTATGAAATATTTTTGATTCAGTTAGGGCTGGAATTCTGACTCCGACCAAAAGCAACAAATCTCGAGCAATTGAAGTCAATGTTGTAAAATCAGATGTATTGTTCAAGCGTGTGCATTATAGGCATGAACAAATTCAAGTTTTGTGCTGGGCACGATGGGATTAACTTTTAAAAACTTTCCTCAGTGGATAAAATTCTTACCCCGTGTCTCTAAAAGTGACCTACATTTAGTTTTAGGTCTTAAAAAAAAAAAGTACCTTTCCCCAAAGCACCGCGAAATAGATCAATCACTGTTAACTTAAAAAATAAAGGTAGCAAATTTAATTTAGAAAGGAAAACAGTAGCTTTATGATAAAGATACCCTTGAGTAATTGGACACCTTGGCAACCAGGAAGTCCCTCTGGCCCATGACCCCAGCTGAGTGCCACATAGTGTCGAAGTCACTGGAGTGGGGACAGGTGGTGGTCTGCAGGTGGCGGGGGGCACACAGGTCTGTCTGCGCCTATCTCAGGACCTGTTCCTCTGTGGTTCCACCGTGGCTTGGTGGCTTCACTACTGCCATTGTGTGCTTCCCCTGGCAGAAACCTTAGCCTTCCCAAGTACTCAAAGCCACCTTTGGAGCCTGGCTCCAAAGATAGATGCAGTGTATGCTGGAGGGTCGGGCAGCACAGAGGAACACTTAGCACCTTGTGTTACTGAGATTGTTTTCTGGACAGTGAATGACACACGCTTTACACAGGCTCATCTCCCATGCATGCAAGTGGGTTTCTGGGTCCATGTCGGGAGGGATGGTAAAAAGAGAGAGAGAGAGAGAGAGAGAGAGAGAGATCCAGAAACACAGACAGAAAGGTAGAAAAGAGAGGCACAGAGCTCAAAAAAGATCCAGAAACAGGAGGAATTCTAAGATTTTTTTTTTCTGCATTTTTCTCCCTTTGCAGAGACTCGGTCACTTCTCCAAGACGGGAACCCCCATGTCATGTTGTTTCCATTGTCAGCACCCGTCCTCGACCTTAACTGTGGTTCATAGGAAGACAGATTTGTCAAAAAAGAAATTTCTAAGCGGCACCCAATAAAGATTATGCTCACAGGGTTGGAAGATAGGCTTTTTGATAAGAATAATTACACTTGAAAAATATTTTAGAGAAAAATTGGGCACAGGGTGCTTTACTTTTCTTATAATCATCGTGTGGTCATAATCCCATTGACTTTTAAGTGCGAAACCTTCCTTGCAGCCTTCATACATTATCATGGGTACATGTTGTGAATGCATTCACGACATCTGGGCCTAAGAATGACATTGCATTTGCCAGTCTCCATGATCAATATTAAACGCTGTCTGAGCAAATCTCCCGTAGTACTCGGTATCCAATACAGAGAGGACTAAATGAAAGAAATGGCTGGGTGGGAGCTGGAAGAAAATCATCCAAAAGCAACTCGAGAAGGTAGGGTAATATATTTTCCCCCTGAGAAATCAAGCTGTAATTAGATTGTACAATGAGTTAAGGAATTCGCAGAATCTGGTGTGCCACAATAAAATAAAATCAGGGTTAAATATTGCTTATCGTAAGCCCATCTTTTCGCTTATGCGTTTAGGGAAAAAGCCCAGGCTTGGAGAACATGGAGGGATAGCGCTCCCAGGGGCCGTATCTCTGAACACCTTGTGTTCTCAGAAGTCACTTTCTCCTCCTGAGAAACATAATCACCTCTTTCTTTTTGTACTGCATGTTATTATTATTATTTTTTTATGTTTTTGCAAAATTCTTCTGTCTCTTTTGCTGTTTCTCCGTCTCTGTTTCTATCTCTGCGTTGGCCTCGGTCTCTGCCTTTCTGTCTCTGTCTTTGTCTATCTCTGTCTCTCTGTCTCTCTCACATACACACACATACACGCTACTATCTGAGGACAGAAACTGCAGTATAGGTATTTTTGCCCCTTAAATTACTTTAAGACAATTTTAAATATTTATTGATTTTTGACAGAGAGAGAGAGATGGAGTATAACCAGGGGAGGAGCAGAGAGAGAGGGAGACTCAGAATCCGAAGCGGGCTCCAGGCTCTGAGCTGTCAGCACAGAGACCGGCACAGGGCTCGAACCCACGAGCCATGAAATCATGACCTGAGCTGAAGTTGGATACTTAACTGACTGAGCCACCCAGGTGCCCTTGCCCGTTAAATTTTAATTTTCTTCCTAGTTAGACTTAAATGGACCTAAATCTGTCCAAATATTATTAAGAGAACCAAAAGAGCAATGATATATAATATTTCAACCTGTCAGACATTTCCCCACAAATATAGAAGGATTCATATCTGAGACACTTTTATCCTATCACTGAAGAAATAAGTGATATCCTGAGTCATTTTTAAAGGAAATCTCTAACTTCATTGTTAATAAGAAGTGTGTTTTAAAAACTGAGGTGATCTAGTCTCTGACCACTGAGTCCTTAGAGTAGCCAATACCTTTTTTCAAAGTACCACTAATATGTTTAAATCAACATAAAATGTTGGGGTGCCTGGGTGGCTCAGTTGGTTGAGTGTCTGACTTTTGGTCAGGTTATGATGTCGTGGTTCCTGGGTTCAAGCCTTGCGTCAGGCTCTGTGCTGTCAGCGTGGAGCTTGGAGCCTGCTTCAGATTCTATGTCTCCCTCTCTCTCTGACCCTCCCCCACTCATGTTCCGTCTGTCTGTCTCTCTCTCTCAAAAATAAACATTAAACAAATTTTTTAATTAAGAAAAATAAATCAACATAAAGTGTAGAAATCCCTAATTTTTCTTAGATTCACATGGATATATTATAGACAAAAAGAAGACAGTAAAACAGGATAAATTTTTCTCCTAAAACCAAAAATAATTAAATTTTATTCTTTTCTTAAATAAGCAGCTGTTATGACAAAAAATTGCGAAAAACTTTTCTGTGTAGGTATTAAAGAGATTTCCATGCTTCTGAGTGTGAAGTAAAGAAAAAAAAAACAGTACTAAGACATCATAATGGCTACCAGGAGATCATCAGATCACAGGCATACAATCTTATTATTCATTGTTAGGAAAGCCATAGTTTTTCAAAGTCAGAATCGTAGTAGTCAAGTTTGTTAAAACAAGGCTCACTCTGAAGGATTCCTACTATCTCCAGGACTGACAAAGGGGGTTTCCTCAAGGGAACCTAAGCCCTTTGCGATTGTTAAAAGAACATTCTACAGCAAGTGTCTTGAAATTTTTGTGCTTAATTTTTTGATGAATCCTGATTCAGCTTGATTACATCCTTATAAGCTTGGAGGGAATTTATTTTTTTATTGGGAAGTCTTGCTGAATAGTCTCTAAAACACATGTCACCACGTCCTCTAATATGAGGGGACATTTGTCCTTTCTATTGTTAACCTGAGGATTAGGCTGGAAGTAAAATTTTCTTGTTAAAATACAGTCACGACGTAAAGATCACCAGGAAAGTAAACTCAGAGTAAACTCAAAGTAAACTCAACCCTGAGCAAGCATTTACCACCAAAGGTACTAGAAGCCCTTCCCACCACCACTCCTTCTAGAACGTGAGCATTGTGTAGGCAGAGGGTCCATCTTCCCACCACAGATTACCCAGAGAGCGGAAAAGAATACTTAGTCTTAGCAAATGCTCAATAATTATTTGATATGTAAAGTCGAAAGATAGATGCTTCTGGTTTAGCTCATGTGACTGATTTCATCAAGTGAAGCCAACATGGCTTATTTTATCTCCTTTCCAGGTGACTTCACTAGCCGGAGTGGTTTAATTTCCTCAAGGAGATACTAACTTCGGGAATAACAGGAATAACTCAATGATTTCTTATCCCCTCACCTGGCTATGGAAGCCCATCATGGCTAACGCGTTCTTCTTGCTGAGGACATAGTATTCTGAAAGAGTCGCTTTGAGTCTGAAAGGTTCTAGAACTTCGCTTCAAGTCATAGTGTTTTCCTGCCTTAGAGGTAACTCACAGAAATGATCCATGTTTGACAGGTGAATAAAAGCACACTGCGCTTCTCATACCCATGGTACTGCAGAGAGAGATTTTGAATCCCGCCCATATGTAAATGGCAAGTTGACACCCACTTCCTGAAGCAATGGCTGTCTTAAGCACAGGCACACACAAAGATATTGGTGAATCATGGCCTACCCTCCAGATGTGTCATGGGTGGCGCACAGGAATACCCAAACAACTACGCTCAGAAATCTGATTTTCCAGTAATACAGGAGAGTAACAGAGCTCACAAATCTATGTTAGAACTAGAGTATTTTATGCTAAGTGAAATTAAGTCAGAGAGAGACAGGTATGTATGATTTCACTCATCTGTGGAATTCGAGGAACACAACAGATGACCATAGGGGAAGGGAAGGAAAAATAAGATAAAAACAGAGAGGGAGGGAAACCGTAAGAGACTCTTAAATACAGAGGACAAACTGAGGGTTACTGGAGGGGTGGTGGGTGGGGGATGGGTTAAATGGGTGATGGGCAACAAGGAGGGTGCTTGTTGGGATGAGCGCTGGGTGCTCACGTAAGAGTGCTGGGTCGTATGTAAGAGATGTATCACTAGGTTCTACTCCTGAAGCCAAGACTACATTAATTTGAATTTAACTAACTTGACGAATTTGAATTTAAATACAAAAAAGGAAAAGAAAAGAAAAAGAAAGACACAAGAAAGAAAAAAGAAATCTATGTCAGATCCCTCACATATGACAATGAAGTTTTAGTGCCCAGATATCCCAATGTATGTTGTGTTCTCTTTCATTTGCACTGCAATCATGGAAGGAAACAAAAGGAAAATGCTAAATAAAAAAATCTAACCCATTTACAAAGGTTTTGTGTAGATTAAGATTCAGTTTGATCAGTTAAAAAATAAAAATTTAATGCTGTAAGGTAGAAAATGACACTTTCAATGTATTCTTGCCATGACTTATTTGAAGGAAGCAAAAAGTTGCCTTAAAAGAATCTTTACCTATTCACTCTGTGTCATCCTAGTATAGACACAGCTTTTATAGACAGTCTTTTGCATTTATTTTTATTTGTTTTAAAGATTTTATTTTATTTTATTTTATTTTATTCTTTAAGTTTATTTATTCTGAGATAGAGAGAAAGAGAGGGGGGATGCAGAGAGAGAAGAGAGAGAATATCCCAAGCAGGTTCTGCATTATTAGCCTGGAGCCCGATTTGGGGCTCAAACCCACGAAACATGAGATCATGACCGGAGCTGAAACCAAGAGTCAGACGCCTAAGCAACTGAGCCACCCAGGCGCCCCTTTTTAAGATTTTATTTTTAAGTAATTTCTGTACCCAACATGGGGCTCGAACTCACAACCCTGAGATCAAGAGGTGTGTGCTCCACCCATTGAACCAGCCAGGCACCCCAACAGTTGAGATGAGCAATGGGTGTTATAGGTAAGTGATGAATCACTGAATTCTATTCCTGAAATCTTCATTACACTATGTGTTAACTAACTGGGATTTAAATTAAAAAAAATTAAAATAAAAAGTAAACAAATGCAAGAAGACTTACAGTAATCACAATGATTAACGTCAGATTAATGATACCAAAAATCATTTTTTTAATATATTAAATTTAATTCATCTAAATGTTACGAAGTTTCCGTAACTAACCAAGTTTGTTATATTTTTGGCATTTTGCAAACTGTCGAATACATTTTAGTTAACCCTTTCTAACAATATCCTTATTAAACGGAAACCTCATGTTATGATTTCCTGTGTCACAAAAGATACAGGCAAATTACAAAATGAAAAATTTTCCAGTGAAAGGTTTCTGTGTAATTTCAACCACCACTTTTAAAATAGAGATCTGCATGGATGGTTGTTCAGCTTCTACGTCGTTATAGATAATTCCGGTTCAGCAAAAGTGAACCCCGCAAATTTAAAAGGGGGTGTATTTCAAGGTGTTTACCAAAGGCAACTGGAAAGAAAATAAAATGTTTAGTTCCTCAATACATTAGTAAAAGGTATCATGTCACTACCGAAGCACTTATTCATCTGTGTGCCTTTCAGCAAATAACAAAGGGAATTGTGTCTCCGTATGATGCCAGTTGTGTGCTGTAGGTTTAAAGTGTGAGGTGTGGTGATCTAAGGGTTTATGGCTTTTCACTTGTTATCATACCATTTCCCTCTTCCTCCGTAAGATTTCCCATCAGTGCACAAAGTCCTCGGCTCCTCTTTTCATTGTGTTTAAAAGTCACGTATGGATTGAAAAGTTACTCCATTTCCAGAATAGGCGTTGGCACTTAATTAAGTTTGATTTAACAGGGGCTCTGTGATTGTGTTTGGTGGTTAAAGGACACCAAAGACTGATTTTACAGCTGGTATGCTGCAATTAATACTATTATTTATTACTCAAGAAACATGTTTCTGTCATATATATGTCTTGGGAGAAAATGGCTGCTGTTACACAGTATTATGATTTACAAGGTAGTATAATTCCAACATAAACATGTAAGTTCCTTAAGTTGGTAAATGGTAGTTTTTATTTTCTGGAAATTCTAACATACTTGGTTTTGGAGAGAATATTTAGTGACTTAAATATTTGGAAGTGTCCACTGAGTAAGGAGAGCTCAGTCCTGGTGTGGGTATTTTATGAGGTATGGTAGCTTGGGGAGGGGGAAAGCAAGAAAGAAAAGGAATAGATAGGGAGGAGAGACAAAGAACATGAAAAGAAAGTAGATGGGCAGAAAATGATTCAACCGTAGGATCTAGCACAGTCTGGGGCTGACACTGGGGATAGGCCGTAATTCCTTGGAAGGATCGCCTTTTTGGTTTGGATGTATCCCTCAGGCCTATAATCCAAAAGCAAAGTAAGATTCAGGGTAGAGGCCATCCTGACCTCCAATTGGCTGCTTGTGGAGGTAAAGAGGGTTATCAGGGCACATGTGTGCCCCTCAACTCCCTAAATCCCCCAAGTGTGGATGTTTGTTTCTTACCCTCTATAGTCTATGGACCTGATTTTTAATGTGCGTGTTTGGAAAATATGCAAAATATATGTTGTCTATAGAGTTAAAATACTCACTTTGCAGTATTTGTGAGTCTTGTAATTTAGAGGTTACTCAAGATTCCTAGTTCACTTTATAGATCATATCTTGCTGTTTAGTGAGAGGAGATTAAATGATCACACAGTATTGAAGATGAGCAAAGAAGAGAGCCGGTTGATCAAGAAAGGTCCAAGAGTAGAAATAGCCAAGAGACGGGGCTGGGGACTGAGACATACCTGGACACACAGAGAAGACTTCAAACTAGCCAGTCATGATGAAGTCAAAAGCAAGCAAAATACATCCAACCTTCTGCCTAAAGTTGTGCATATAAATAAAACCTTGGTTGATTGCCCAATTCCCTTCTGCCCCCTTTTGCAACCAGTTCGAAGTGAGCTAATTGAAACAAAACATTTTGCTTGCTAAACATGGAAGTCTATTGTACTTTCTGATAATTTTGTGAGGTATATCTTCTTTCTCAAATACTTTGACTCTTTTCTAATAATTAATCACCTCATCTTTGATTTATGAAGAACTTTGTTTTCTAAAGAAGTATGGATACCTTTTAAAACCTAATAAACTAATACCCCAGTAAAACAAAAAGCCAATTTCATCCTTCATTTTTTCTGAAAAGTAGGTATAGTTTCGGTGAAATAGAAGAAATAAATAACATTACATAATGACAAAAAGAACTATAGAAGCAATTTTAGAAATGCGTAAGAATAGCTAAAGAGAAAGAAAGGTAACTCCTTTACTCCAATTTAAAGAAATAGGAATTTGATCATAGATTTAAAATTATCTCACACTTTTTCTTTATTTTTTTTTTTTTAATATGTTGCACTCAACTTGGAACTCAATGGAAAGGTCAGGCTTGAATATATAAATTTGGGACTTGTAATTTAAAATCATATAAGGGATAAGATTACCAAGGATCAGAAAGTAAAGATTGGAGACCAGGGTCAACTTCAAGGAAGCCCTAGGCCGTGCTTTCATTTAGAGGTCAAGCAGAAGATGGTAACAACCAAGGAAGACTGAAAAAGAGCAGTCACTGAGGTAGAAGGAAAACCAAGATGGCATCCTGGATACCAAGAGAAAAGTATATTTCAAGAAGGAGAGATTAAGATGGCCAACATAACTCCCATTCTACATGCTTTGTTACAGTGTGGCCTTGCTACTTCTTCATTAAGAAGCAAGCCATATATCTATACCATCTATCTATCTATATCTATATCTATATCTACATCTATATCTATATCTATATATCTATATATCTATATATCTATCTATATCTATATCTATATCTATATCTATATCTATATCTATCTATATCTATCATCTATATCTATCTGTATCTATTTTTAAATGATACTTCTTATTCTTGACATATATATGTATACATATAAAACACTCTTTAGGGGCACCTGGGTGGCTCAGTTGGTTAAGTGCTGACTTCAGCTCAGGTCATGATCTCACTGTGGGTTCAAGCCCCACATTGGGTTCTGTGCTAAAAGCTTGGAGCCTGGAGCCTGTTTCAGATTCTGTGTCTCCTTCTCCCTCTCCCGCTTCCCTGCTCATCTCTCTCTGTCTCTCAAAATAAATAAATGTTAAAAAAAAGCTCTTTAAATGGTTTTTGATTCTTGATCATTTGATATCATTCATCATCAAAATTTTATTAAAGTATTTACACACAGACAATTCAAAAGTGTACTTCCTTAAGTATCTTAGGAATCCAAAAACGCTTTGTGCAAGAAGGCAAAGCACTTTTCCAGATCATTTTGGAGTTTACTTGTATTCTTTTTACATCTCAATAGGTTGCATATTATTATCAGATCAGCAAAGTCCCCAGATGGAACTGTGTGTGAACATTGTTGAGCATGGGATATTGTGCGTTTTTCCAATGGACTCCAATTATGGAAACACCTGCACTGTATAAATTTGTGCTGACCCACTGTGAAATTATGTTGTGTTCAATAGGCCTTAAAATTTCTCATTTCTCACCTGTGGGTGAGGTGTTCTAGTTGCTATCGACTATAGTATGACTCCCTTGTATTGAAGAAGATAAGCCATAGGAATCTATTTAAAATATTTTGTATTATTTATCCCACAATATACGTTCTTACTTAAATGTGTTCTGTCATTTAAACTTACTGATTGCATTTTGTAGATCTAACATAAAATCATGCCAAAATATGTAAAGAGACAAATATTTCCATTTTCATAGGCTTAGAAATTATAGGCCATTATTTGGAAATAGAGGTTAAAAGTCAAACAGTTCAAAATGCTTCCGTTATTTTTGATTCACATTTCTGTTACACAGGCAAAACATATGATATCAAAGTAACCAACCAGGGCTAAGTGAACGCAACAAAAATTCTGGGTAAAAATAATTTATGGGGCACCTGGGTGGCTCAGTCGGTTAAGCACTGGACTTCGGTTTAGGTCATGATCTCGGGGTTCGTGAGTCCGAGCCCTGCTTCTGGCTCTGTGCTGACAGCTCCAAGTCTGGAGCCTGCTTCAGATTCTGTGTCTCCCTCTCTCTCAAAAATAAGTAAAAATTAAAAAAAAATTAAAAGAAGATAATGCATGATCTTGGTATATGATCTTCTGTATGAAAATACCGAGCATTGGTACATTTGAGAGCATGATGATAATAAGCTGAATTTTCCCATTTTATCCTGATGTTTGGAACGAAGTTGTTACATCCAGATATTTTAGATTGCAAAGAAATGTAGTATTACAGCTTTCATTATTAAAATTGAAATAGATTTCCTTCCATTTCAATACGAAAACCTGTGTCAGTGCCATGTACATAACAACCCTGTGATGAGAAGTCAAGATCCAGGGTTTTATTAGGTGGCAAATGCACCAAATGGATGTGTACCAGAAATCTCTGTGGTGTGTCTGTCATCTTTAACCCGTAATCACTTCCAGAAACACATCCTGTTGGCTTCAGTTTTCTATCTCGAATAAAAGAGTATTCTGGAGATAGCAATTGTTGATTGAAAGAAGGTTTCCTACCTAGGTGTGGCTTGGAAATGGAATAATAATTTCTCATTGTAGATCATCAGCTTAGACTTAATTTCTCCACACTGGGATTATTCCTGGATCTCATGCACCTGCAGATAGTAAACCATATGCTGTATTCTGCTAGGTCGTTCAGACCACGCGCGGCTCCTTGTTACGACAAGCATAAATCAGTGTGAAACTCACAGACTATAACTTATATTCAATTTATTACTATAGACACATTTATTGGGATAGAATTTTTACAGTCTCATAATACTCTGAGAAGCTCACCATAAACTATTAACGAGAGAGGAACACTATTAATAATGAACATCTCAGAGCAGTTATGTTCAGAAAGTTTTTGACCCTGAGAATGGAATTAGTTAAAATGGGTTTGGGATAATAAACATATACCCTTAATCTGCTAAAATACCTGAAAAGAAATGTACCAACCTGATATTATCATTTTGGAAACATAAAATTGCATTAAGAATTTTGTAAAGTATCAAGGCTCTTAAATATTGATATCCTTGTGTTGTATTACAAAATATTTATTCTCGTTCCCATTTGGCACATGCGAAACCACTCCTGATCTTTCGCCATCATTCTGGGGTGGTTTGATAGTTTAACAACAGTCTTAGAGACAAAATTTTATTAATGCATCCCTTAATTTAGATCACCTAGCTTCCATGATTTTTAAAGTATTAACTTTTAATTGATATTCTTTCAGTAGTATTTTTTAAAAATATTGACCACATCAGTTAAGTGTATTATCACTGAAGTGTCACAGGGTATTGAAACCTTAATAAAAGTGACTTAATTAACTTGTCAGCCTTTATCAACTGCTGAGTAAATAGATAAGCCCCATTTCAGTGGCTGGTTTTTTTTTTGTTTTGTTTTGTTTTTTTTTTTCATTTTGCTTTATGCTGATTCTGGCTGCCTATATTACACTCATCTTTACAGGTCTCTTCATTGATCTGTCACCAATGAACCCAGCTGACACTGCCTTTCTTCCTATAATAGGAGTGTGTCCGGGCAGGTCTATGCACACACATACCTTCAAACATAACATATCACAGACTTTCAATGTTTCTCCACTGCAACAACAGATTAGTTTGAACTGCATGAAATTGCCAACATTTGTTTTGACTTACAAAGAAGGTACAGTTTTGAGGTCTATGTAACTCCATACTTACGCCCATTTTTCTTTATAATTGGGCACGAGAAAGACATCTTACTCTGATTTTCCATAGTCAAACCATCTTCCTGATGCCTGAGGTCTGGCCAAGCGACACAGAAAGTAGGACGTGGAAGTTCACGTACACACATCCCACTCCGTCTCTTACTCATTTGCGTGTATTGTCTAGGTTTTTTTTTTCTCCTTTTGAGTTTATGCAGGCAAGCATATACATACTGTGCCCATGTTCGCACATGTACACACACGCACACATACAGGAATGTACACATATGTCATAACAGTAAGATCATGAGAAGAATGTGTTCACATCACTTCATTGACCTGTTTGGAAAAAGACTGAAGGTGAGTAGAACTAACCAGTAATTGGAGAGAAGCAGCAGAAAACTGGGGCAGGGATCTGGGTAACCATATCTCCATAGGATAGGATATCTCCATATCCTAAAGTGACACAGTGGAAACGAAAAGGAGTTTGGGGGTCCGCTCAGAACTTTCCCAGGACTTTTTCCACTTCTTGCTGTTGCTTTCCTAAGCCAAGACTGTTGATGCTTCATATAGTAGTTTCCTATTCCTGCTGTAACAAATCACCTTAAACTTAGGGGCTTAAACCAACACAGACGTAATCTCTTGCAGTTCTAGAGGTTGAAAGTCTGAAATGGATCGCTCTGGGCTGATATCAAGGTATTGGCAGAGCTGTGTTCCATCTGGAGGATCTAGGGAAGAATGTGAGGATGTGTGTCTTTGCCTTTGTCAGGTTGCACACATTCCTTGGCTTGTGGCTCCTTCTTCCACATCCAAACCCACAGTGAACTTTCTCCCTGACTGATTGCTCTGTCCCCCTCTTGCATTTATTAGGACGCTTATGACGACTTTGGGTCCACCTACATAGTCAGGGATACCCTCCTCAAGTTCAACTGATTAGCAACCTTAATTCCGTTTGCAACCCTATTCCCTATTATTGTGCAACTTTACATATTCACAGGATCTGGGGATGAGAATGTAGATATCTTTAATGGGCTATTATTCTGCCTGTCACATGTCAATATACAGATTTAGGTCAGAGCACATAATTATTTGCTTGCTTTCTGTAGAGGTCTCTTAAAATGTAAAGTCAAATCGTATGATTCCTCTGCTCAAAATCCTCCAGTAGTTTCCAACTTCTCTCTGAGATAATAACCGATTACTTAAAATGGGCTCCAAAGCTCTTTGGGATTTGTCCTCCAGTTAATGCTGTATCTTCTAGCATTCTCCCTGTTCCTTCCACTGCTCTAGCCTCACCTGACTCCAGGCTGTTTCTCAACACAGCAGGAAGCTTCTTGCCTCAGGGCCTTTGCACTTGCTGTTTCCTCTGCCTGAACCACACTTTCCCCTGATATGTATGCAGTCATTTAATCCTTTACTCAAATGCTGACATCTCTGTGAGACCTTCTGTGGAACTATCCTAACTAACTTGGCAGTGGCCCTGCCCTCACTGTTTCCTGCTGTATGTTTTTTTTTTCCCATGACACTCATTAGTATGTATCATTTTACTCATTTCCCTTCTTCAACATCTGCCTTTGCCCACAAGAGCGTTAGCTCCATGAGGGCAGAGACCGTTGTCTCTTTTGTTCACAATTATGTATATTTCCAACACCTTGAATAGCAGATGCTCACTAGACATTTAATTCATGTGGCATATGTTTCTTAGATGTCCTCTGACATGTTTAAGTCTGAGGTACATGCATGATCATCTCCATAATCCCTGCGTATTGAAACTTACATCTAATTATTTATGTACTATAAATAGCAGTGCCAAAAATTCAACATTCAGAAATAGTCAACATATGTTTATTGAGAATTACTATGTAAGGCATTATATTTGACATATTCTACTTCGGTTAATCTTATTTTCTAAGTTTATTTATTTATTTTGAGAGAGAGAGAGAAAGAGAAAAAAAGAGAGTGGGGGAGGGGTAGAGAGAGCCAGAGAGCGAGAATCCCAAGGCTTGAATGCGGGGCTTGAACTCATGAACTGTGAGATCGTGACCTAAACCGAAATCAGGAGTCAGACCTTAACTGAACCATGTGGGCACCCCAGTCAATCCAAGTTTTTACATTACCACGTGCCATGGCATTTACACATGCCGAGTTTCTAAGTATCGCTTTGGGAAGCGTTTGTGGCACATACAAGTTTGTGTGTGCGTACGCGTGTGAAAGAGAAACAGAGATAGATTGCATTTATTTCTCACGGTGTGGGTTGTCCAAACTTTAAAAGAGGCTGCCATAGGGGCAGGGCCAGGATGGGGCAGTACAAAAGGGTGTAGACAGGAAATAATATGGTGGTCTTAACATGAACAGAATTCCCATCGAAAACATGGTGTATTAAGAGATGGATGCCAATTTTTCAATTGGGCAAAATTACCTCTTATAGCAAGATCATGCTTCAATGTGTACATGTAATAATCCCCTCCCCTAATTAGTAAGTAATTACACTAGTGCTATGACTTCTATTGGAAAACTATCTGTGATCCTAGAACCACGGAAAACACCAGAAACATCTGATCACATATGAGCTATCGTTTTTATTTTTATTTTATTTATTTATTTATTTTTTTAT
The DNA here is from genome assembly GCF_023721935.1 of Panthera uncia. Taxonomy (NCBI): domain Eukaryota; kingdom Metazoa; phylum Chordata; class Mammalia; order Carnivora; family Felidae; genus Panthera; species Panthera uncia. The sequence continues at coordinate 55,776,642 of NW_026057578.1, read as the reverse complement.
AGCCAAGCCCATTGTTTTATTGGATACTTAGACTGCAAGTAATAGGAATCTGAATTTAAAATGCCTTAAACATTTACAAAATTTACAAACTTTATAAGAAAATGTTCAAAGTAAAGCAGCAAACAGTGTTATTTAATTAAACAGTACTGTCATTATTATTATTATTATTATTATTTTGCACACTTTTAAAACTTTTCTTGGGTATTTTATTTAATTAATTAATTAATTAATTTATTTATTTATTTATTTTAATATATGAAATTTACTGTCAAATTGGTTTCCATACAACACCCAGTGCTCATCCCAAAAGGTGCCCTCCTCAATACCCATCACCCACCCTGCCCTCCCTCCCACCCCCCATCAACCCTCAGTTTGTTCTCAGTTTTTAACAGTCTCTTATGCTTTGGCTCTCTCCCACTCTAACCTCTTTTTTTTTT
>NW_026057578.1:55722114-55776105 GCF_023721935.1 Panthera uncia | reverse complement strand
CCATGGGTTTCTGTTAAGTTTCTCAGGATCCACATAAGAGTGAAAACATATGGTATCTGTCTTTCTCTGTATGGCTTATTTCACTTAGCATCACACTCTCCAGTTCCATCCATGTTGCTACAAAAGGCCATATTTCATTTTTTCTCATTGCCACGTAGTATTCCATTGTGTATATAAACCACAATTTCTTTATCCATTCATCAGTTGATGGACATTTAGGCTCTTTCCATAATTTGGCTATTGTTGAGAGTGCTGCTATAAACATTGGGGTACAAGTGCCCCTATGCATCAGTACTCCTGTATCCCTTGGGTAAATTCCTAGCAGTGCTATTGCTGGGTCATAGGGTAGGTCTATTTTTAATTTTCTGAGGAACCTCCACACTGCTTTCCAGAGCGGCTGCACCAATTTGCATTCCCACCAACAGTGCAAGAGGGTTCCTGTTTCTCCACATCCTCTCCAGCATCTATAGTCTCCTGATTTCTTCATTTTGGCCACTCTGACTGGCGTGAGGTGGTATCTGAGTGTGGTTTTGATTTGTATTTCCCTGATAAGGAGCGACGTTGAACATCTTTTCATGTGCCTGTTGGCCATCCGGATGTCTTCTTTAGAGAAGTGTCTATTCATGTTTTCTGCCCATTTCTTCACTGGGTTATTTGTTTTTCGGGTGTGGAGTTTGATGAGCTCTTTATAGATTTTGGATACTAGCCCTTTGTCCGATGTGTCATTTGCAAATATCTTTTCCCATTCCGTTGGTTGCCTTTTAGTTTTGTTGGTTGTTTCCTTTGCTGTGCAGAAGCTTTTTATCTTCATAAGGTCCCAGTAATTCACTTTTGCTTTTAATTCCCTTGCCTTTGGGGATGTGTCGAGTAAGAGATTGCTACGGCTGAGGTCAGAGAGGTCTTTTCCTGCTTTCTCCTCTAGGGTTTTGATGGTTTCCTGTCTCACATTCAGGTCCTTTATCCATTTTGAGTTTATTTTTGTGAATGGTGTGAGAAAGTGGTCTAGTTTCAACCTTCTGCATGTTGCTGTCCAGTTCTCCCAGCACCATTTGTTAAAGAGACTGTCTTTTTTCCATTGGATGTTCTTTCCTGCTTTGTCAAAGATGAGTTGGCCATACGTTTGTGGGTCTAGTTCTGGGGTTTCTATTCTATTCCATTGGTCTATGTGTCTGTTTTTATGCCAATACCATGCTGACTTGATGATGACAGCTTTGTAGTAGAGGCTAAAGTCTGGGATTGTGATGCCTCCTGCTTTGGTCTTCTTCTTCAAAATTACTTTGGCTATTCGGGGCCTTTTGTGGTTCCATATGAATTTTAGGATTGCTTGTTCTAGTTTCGAGAAGAATGCTGGTGCAATTTTGATTGGGATTGCATTGAATGTGTAGATAGCTTTGGGTAGTATTGACATTTTGACAATATTTATTCTTCCAATCCATGAGCAGGGAATGTCTTTCCATTTCTTTATATCTTCTTCAATTACCTGCATAAGCTTTCTATAGTTTTCAGCATACAGATCTTTTACATCTTTGGTTAGATTTATTCCTAGGTATTTTATGCTTCTTGGTGCAATTGTGAATGGGATCAGTTTCTTCATTTGTCTTTCTGTTGCTTCATTGTTAGTGTATAAGAATGCAACTGATTTCTGCACATTGATTTTGTATCCTGCAACTTTGCTGAATTCATGTATCAGTTCTAGCAGACTTTTGGTGGAGTCTATCGGATTTTCCATGTATAATATCATGTCATCTGCAAAAAGCGAAAGCTTGACTTCATCTTTGCCAATTTTGATGCCTTTGATTTCCTTTTGTTGTCTGATTGCTGATGCTAGAACTTCCAGCACTATATTAAACAACAGCGGTGACAGTGGGCATCCCTGTCGTGTTCCTGATCTCAGGGAAAAAGCTCTCAGTTTTTCCCCGTTGAGGATGATGTTAGCTGTGGGCTTTTCATAAATGGCCTTTATGATCTTTAAGTATGTTCCTTCTATCCCGACTTTCTCAAGGGTTTTTACTAAGAAAGGGTGCTGGATTTTGTCAAAGGCCTTTTCTGCATCGATTGACAGGATCATATGGTTCTTCTCTTTTTTTTTGTTAATGTGATGTATCACGTTGATCGATTTGCGAATGTTGAACCAGCCCTGCATCCCAGGAGTGAATCCCACTTGATCATGGTGAATAATTCTTTTTATATGCTGTTGAATTCGATTTGCTAGTATCTTATTAAGAATTTTTGCATCCATATTCATCAGGGATATTGGCCTGTAGTTCTCTTTTTTTACTGGGTCTCTGTCTGGTTTAGGAATCAAAGTAATACTGGCTTCATAGAATGAGTCTGGAAGTTTTCCTTCCCTTTCTATTTCTTGGAATGAGCTATCGTTTTTAAAAATAATTGTCAATAAAGCTAACCTTTAAACGTTTGCTATTCTGGTTTCTTTAACTATGTTCATGAATGGACTTTTTGTGATACAAAATTTGAATTCTTCACACTCTAAGAGACTCACAACATTTAAATTCATCCTTTTTCTCAAATCTATGCAGATACCCATAAGATATTCCAACACTAGATCAAATACGTTTTTTTTTGGACCTCTAATAAAGCAAAATAAAGTAGGCATTGATGTATGGATATGATCGTACTGTAACTGGAATACTATACCCAATTTTCCTCTGGGTATAGAAATAGTGTTCCCTAATACAGCAATTTGACTGACACAATGTCAAATTGTTGTAGAGTATGGCTTTTATTTTGCTCTATTACTGGTAGAATTAACAATATTTTTGATAAATAATGCAACTATTGATTTTCATTATATTCTCTGTTGTATCATTTTCAGTCTGACATTGGGGCAGAGATTTATTTTGAGGTAGCTTATAGTTGTTGACTTGAATTGCTAATGAAAATACCAAGAAAATAAAAACGTGATATTAAAGCCTAGGGTAGTCAATCTGCCAGGCAATCAACAATCAACTGAACCCACTCTTCCAGGCACGGTGTCTTACAGACTGAGATCCACACTTCAACTCAACAGAGTCAGGTTCCCTCGAAGAACTGCCGTTTAATTGGAGGAAAGGCAGACAATATAATGAAAAGGTGATCGATAAAAATGGCAATAGGAAGTATAATAGATTCTACTGGTGAAGAAGCTGAAGCAGAGTAAATGTGGGAGAATGCCCGGAGTTGCAGGGGCTACAGTGATTGAGGAAAGCCTCTGGGAATGGTGGCATTAGACATTTTGGAAGTCAATTTTGTCAAACACTGTGTCATTAGAAGGATAAGGTGAGATACTGTAAGTGATTGTGTGGAAATCTATCTCAACCAATGGAACAGGTTGGGACACTCGAGGAATGGCATTCTAATGTTGGGGAGGGTGTTTTAGTTGGATGTTTCAGATTCAACATGGATGTTATGTACATGGCATTGTTCCCTTTTTATACTCCCAATGGACTTTGTATCTTTATTATAGCCATTGGGGTAGTCAGCACAGAGCGATTTTACACTTCTGTCTCTTTCACTAGAATGGAGTTCCTGGAGGGCAGGGAACCACATGGGGCCTGTCACACTCCCCAATGTGCAGTGTCTGTGCTCCTCAATATATATCATTTGGGAACATTTTCTGTTAAGTGTTGATACTCACAAGCATTTCATTTCTTTTTTTTTTCTTCAATTTTTTAAATTTATTTTCTTTGAGAGACAGGGTGAGAGCATGAGTGGGGGAGGGACAGAGGGAGAGAGAGAGAGAGAGAGAGAGAGAGAAAGAATCTCAAGCAGTCTCCACGTTCAGGGTGGAGCCTGATGCGGGGCTCCCCTAGGGGCCCTGGGATCATAACCTAAGCCGAAATCAAGAGTCGGACACTCAACTGCCTGAGCCACCCAGGCCCCCCACTCACAAATATTTCTTTAATGTAAGTATTGTTTCACTTTTTAGAGGGTTTGAAGTTACTGAATTCTGGTCTTGGAATCTGTTTTATGTTGATCAGTTTTGATGAAACAAGAAAACAAGGTAGAAGATTGACTTAGGTAAAATAATCCACAATAGAAAAACCACTAGAAATACCTTTTGAGGGGAGCCTGGGTGTCCAGCTTCGGCTCAGGTCACGATCTTGTGGTTCATGGGTTCGAGCCCAGTGTCGGGTTCTGTGCTGACAGCTCAGAGCCTGGAGCCTGCTTCAGATTCTGTGTCTCCCTCCCTCTCTACCCCTCCCCAAATTGTGCTCTGTCTCTCCTTCTCTCTCAAAATAAACATTAAAAAAAAAAAAGAAAGAAATACCTTTTGCAGTGGAGAATAATGGATCTTGTGTTTTAAATCATTTCATGTATGGTAACTGCATAGAAGAGCACACATTTCCTTAGCATTCTATGTTCAAAACCAGAAGCAGTTGGAAAATCTGCCACAGATTTTATTTTATTTTTTGAATTCCCATTTGAGTGCACCACAATGGATAAAGGAGGAGCGAGCAGTCTGACATGCTATTTATCCAGCTATAAAATTATCATAATTAGAGAAAGCGAGATATTTTGGTATTTAAAAGACCTTATTAGTTCTTTGAATAATATTTATAAACAAATATTTGCATTTAAAATATATATAATTATATGAAGCATAATCGAAGAAACTAGTTTTAGGGTTGTAAATTAATGGTTATTTATAGTTGCCATGAAATTGATAGGGATTTTAGATATTAAAAAAGGTGTCTGTTTATATATGAGTCATATTCACTCCCTTGGGGGCATGAGAGATATTTAAGGCTTCTCACAGATGTTTCAAGATCAATTTGTGTAGAGTGTGAAGAACCAGTGACATATATATGAACTATATGGAAGGTGAATTCATTTTTATACCTCAAAAATGAATCCATGAACAATACGGCAAATAGTAAAGGAGATATTCTGTATTTGCATATCACAATCCAGCTGTGACTATACAGCATTCATGAATGTCTGTCATAGTTGAATTTAGTCTGTTTGTAAAGATGCTGTCCATCATAGTGGCACATGGATGTCTCGGTGTGTTAAGCATCAGATTTCTGCTCAGGTCATGGTCTCGTGTTTCAGGAGTTCGAACACCACATTAGGCTCTGCAATGACAGTGTGGAGCCTGCTTGGGATTCTCTGTCTTTCTCTTTCTCTGCTTCTCCCCTACTTATGCTCCCTCTCTCTCTCTCTCTCTCTCTCTTTCTCTCTCCTTTGAATAAATAAAAAAAAAAACTTTAAAAAAAAGGTGCTGTCCATCATTAATCTACAAACCTTGATATTAAAACAAACCACAAGTTCTGCAGGTAAAGATTTTCAGCATTGCATATTACAGAATTTTCTTATAATTGTACACCCGATTTTTAAAAGGATCATATTTTACTTTGAGGGCAGTTTTCAGATTACAGAAAAATTGAGCAACAAGGATGGAGTTCCCATCCTCCCCTCTCCATCTTGCACATGGTTCCCCCTATTATTAACATCTTGGATAAATGTGGCCCATTTGCTACAATTGATGAAGCAATATTGATATACTATTATTAGCTAAAGTACATAGTTTACATTAGAGTTCACTCTTTGTGTTGCACATTTCTATGGATTTTCACAAATGCATAATGTCGTGTATCTGTCACTAGTATCGTATAAATAGTTTTACTGCCCTAAAATCCCCTGTGCTCAATCTATTCATTTCTTCTTCCCCCTCCGAACTCCTAAGCAATCTCTGATCTTTTCACTGTGACTATATTTTTGCCTTTTCCAGAAAGTCATGTAGTTAAAATCATGCACTTTGGCTTCTTTAGCTTAGCAATAAGCGTTTCAGGGAGCCACACGTCTTGTTGTGGCTTGTTATTTTGTGTTTTTATGGCTGGTGATATTCCATTGTATGGATGTGCCATAGTTTGTTTTTCTCATTCACCTACCGAAGGGCATCTTGGTTGCTTCCCGTATTTGGCATTGCTGAATAAAGCTGCTGTCAACCTTCATATGCAGGCTTATGTGTGGACATAAGTTTTCAGTTCTTTTGGCTAAAAACCAGGGTGTGTGATTTCTGGATTGGATGATAGGACTACATTTAGATGTGTAGAAAATCGCCGAACTATGTTCCTCTTCCGAAATGACTCCCATTTTGCATTGCCATCAGCGGCGAATAAACGTTCCTGTTGCTGCAAATCCTTGCCAGCATTTGGTGTTGCACCTGCTCTAGATTTTGGTGTTACAAGAGGTGAGATGGCTGTGCGTCCTATCGCGTTGCTGTTTATTTCACAAGTCCCTAATTACGTTTAATGTTGAGCATCCATTGATATACTTACTTGCCATCTGTATATCTTTGGTGAGGTATCCATATCTTTTCCCTCTTTAAATTTTTTTTATTGTTTAATTTTGAGAGTTCTTCGTATACGTAGGATACAAGTCCTTTATCTAATGTGTTTTGTAAATATTTTCCCCCAGTATGTGGCTTGTCTTTTTATTCTCTTACTAGTTGCTTTTGCAGCATAGACTTATTAAAATTTTAATAAAGCCCAAATTATCAAAATTTTTTTCTTCATGGGTTCTGCTTTTTGTGTTATGTCTAACGTTTATTTATTTTTGAGACAGAGAGAGACAGAGAGCATGAACGGGGGAGGGTCAGAGAGAGAGGGAGACACAGAATCTGAAGCAGCTCCAGGCTCTGAGCCGTCAGCCTGGAGCCCGACGCGGGGCTCGAACTCACAGACCGCGAGATCGTGACCTGAGTTGAAGTCGGACGCTTAACTGACTGAGCCACCCAGGCGCCCCTAAAAAGTTCTTAATAAATTCAAGGTTACCCAGATTTTATCTTATGTTATCTTAAATAAAATGTAAATTTTTCTTTATCCAGTTAGGTCTCCGGCCCATTTTGAATTAGGTTTTGCAAAAGGATGTAAAATCTGTGTCTTTTGGGATGTGGATGTCTGGTTGCTCCAACACTGATTGTTGAAAAGAATATTTATGCTTTGTTGAAGATTGCCTTTGCTTCTTTATCAAATATCAGTTCATTATATTTTTTTTTAATTTTTTTAACGTTTATTTATTTTTGAGACAGAGAGAGATAGAGCATGAACGGGGGAGGGTCAGAGAGAGAGGGAGACACAGAATCCGAAACAGGCTCCAGGCTCTGAGCCATCAGCACAGAGCCCGACGTGGGGCTCGAACCCATGAACTGCAAGATCGTGACCTGAGCTGAAATCGGACGCTTAGCCAATTGAGCCACCCAGGCGCCCCTCAGTTCATTATATTTGTGTGCACTCATTTTGGGGCTCTCTATTCTGCTTCGTTGGTCTATTTGTCTATTCTTTTGCCAAGACTGCACCATCGTGCTCATGGGAGCTTTACAATAGTTCTTGAATTTAGATAGTGTCATTCCTTTGACTTTATTGTTCTTCTTCGATAGTGTGTTGACTATTTTAGGTCTGTTGCTTTTTCAAATGAACATTAGACATTAATTGGTTGCTATGCACAAAATAACTCACAGCCATTTTGACTGGGATTGCATTGAATCTGCACATCAAGTTGGGAAGAAATGACAACTTAACAATATTGATTCTTTTTATCCAAGAACGGGGAAGATCTCTCCATTTATTTAGATATCTTTGACTCGGTTGTCAGAGAAACGTATCAGACAGGAAATTGGAAGTCCCTCGGTAACTAAATTTTCATATTTCTATACTAATAGGATAGCATATTGTAATTCCATGAACACAATATCTATGAAAACTTGTAAGTCCGTTCTACAGCCATGTGTTCTCCAGCAAGAGGAAGTGGAGAGCTGAGGAAATGATTTTGAAGATTCAAACCACTCAATTCTAAACATGGAAGCATATATGTAGAACCAGATATGGATGCTAAAGACCTCAGAAGAAGAATAGATTGTACGTCTTTCTGTGATTTGTTGATATACACAAAAAGAATGCAGAGACTTTAAATCACTCTTTGGACAATCACTACCACATACAAATGAAGGAGCCAAGAAAAACACTGGCCTTGATTCTGAAAGCTTGATTGGGTTTATTCACACAAGGAAGGTGTGGAAGTAAAAATATCTCTCATCCAAGTACTTGGAGCATTGTCTGGTGCAAAAGAGAAATGAAGAAGACAGCCAAGTTCAGGACACCAATGCCCTATTTACGGTGACTATTACTATTTTTTTTTTCTAAAGGAGTAGAAAGGAGGATGCCTCTCGGCTGCCATGACTTATATGATAATTTCTCCTTCTTTTTTTAAAAAAAAATTTTAATGTTTGTTTATTTTTGAAGGAGAGAGAGAAAGACCGCGAGAGTGTGAGCATGAGTGGGGGAGGGGCAGAGAGCGAGGGAGACAGAATCTGAATCAGGCTCCAGGCTCTGAGCTGTCAGCACAGAGCCCCACGCGGGGCTCGAACCCACCAGCCGGTGAGATCATGACCTGAACCAAAGTCGGACGCCCAACTGATTGAGCCATGCAGGATCCCCAATTTCTAAAGGACCTATTCTGTTGCTTCAGAAAATCTGCAAGAGAAGAAAACAAACTCCCACAGCAGATCCAAGCAAATGTGTTGGTATCACCATGCAAATATAAAAGGAGAAACTAACCCAAGCTCACATTAAACATCTTTTTGGATGAACTTTTTAAACCTCTGTTGATGTGACCTTTAAAATTTGAGAAAGCATTACCAGCCACATGATCTATAAGGAAAATATCCATTTTGTACAAATTAATGCTCTTCAGTACATGCCAAAATACTTAATTATTTTACTTTTTTTTTAATCGCTTTGTCCTTCCGTTGAAGGGAATGGAGGAAGATCTGAGAGCAGTAAATAAGAATTATGTTCTTTCCTACAACAGGGTATATAGGTTTCTAAACACACAGACATGTATCACAAAGAAATGTGTGAAACTGAGACCAAAGTTTACTTTTGTACAAGTAATAAAAATAATCTGGATGAAAAGAAATCCCAATCTGGAGAAATAGAAGGTTAACATGAAATCTAGATGGATGGCTAGATGGGTACAGCTGAAAAATAACATAATTAATTTTGTCTCTGATTGTGTGTGTTTTTATAAAGTGTAAGTCACAGGTCAAATGTAAGCATTTGTTTTTATTTTGCACAATGATCATGTCCAGTATACTGTATAAAGCCAAACTAAGTAAGATTAATGCACAATCCTAATTAACAAAAATCATACTGTTAAAAGCAAGGTACATGCTTACACATAAAATTAACATTCTCTTCTTAATCTGAATCAGAATGGTCACCGTATCAAAACTTTACTAGAACAAGTCTTTGAGTTCTTATCTGATTGAAAGGTTAAGTTTATGAGATTGCTAAGGAATCCAGATGGACTCTCATCTCCACGACCACATGTAGCTAGGTTAAATGCGAATTACTGACAGTAGGCTTGAAGTGTAGTTTCTATCATGGTTCACCAGCGACTCGGGTATTAAGTTGCCCTCGGTACTGAATACATAATAAAAGTCTCAAAAATTTAGTGCCAACTAGTAAATTCATTTGAAACAGGGTTAGAAGTGATTTTTTTTCTAATTTAGAATAGATAAAGTTTTTACGGATTTCTTGATATGCATTGGGTCTAGTTTGATTTCATAAGACCCACTAAAAATGGGAAACCTTTATTCCCTTTGGTGGTAATATATACCCATTGTTATCAGTGTTTCACACATGCCAGTGGGGCTATGCCTTATTAGGACACAATTCTAGAAGTGTGTTCCATAGTCATAACTAAAATGGTAATCAATATTCATTGAACACTAGGCACTGTTCTAAGATTCCGTGTAGTAACTCAATGCTCCAAACAGTCCTGTAAAATGGCTATTTATTGTCCTTATTTCACTGAGGAGAAAACATAGAAATAGAAGGGATGGTTAACTTGCTTAAAGGTACTCAGCTTGTAAGTGACAGAGCCAGATTTTTTGTTAATGTTTATTTATTTATTTTGAGAGAGAGAGAGAGAGAGAGAGAGTGAGCGAACACCAGGGAGGGACAGAAAAAGAGGGAGAGGGAATCCCAAGCAGCCTCCATGCTTTCAATGCTTTCAGCACAGAGCCTGATGCAGGGCTCAATCTCATGAACCATGAGATCATGACCTGAGCTGAAATCAAGAGTCAGACAGTTAACCAACTGAGCCACCCAGACACCCCAACAGAGCCAGACTTTTAACGCATGAACTGTAGACTTGTTCTGGAGTCCATAATTCTAGTTATTATATTTCACCATCACACTATATGTGATCCGAATACTCTGGGTACCAACGTATTTCCTGAAATTATAAGCTGATATAAACCTTATTCAGGTAGTTATTTATGAGAACACTAGAAAAAGGTTCTTTAACTAGTCTTAATTATGATGACAAAAATGTATTTGACATGGGTAGAACTCACAGTACAGAACAAGAACAGTTTTCGAAGTAATTACCTAAAGCATGATCGTATAGATGCAAAACAGCCATTGCTTTCCATGTACAGTTTTTGTGGTTGTTGTTTTTCTGTAAATCACTGTTGAAAGTCTTAGCTAAATGCAGCCGAGTGAAATATTCCAGTCTCTGCCCTCTTAGAATCCATTGCAAGTTTGGCTGATGTTTCTGGACCATTTGACAAACATCTCTGTGCCATGACAATTACTATTAACAGGGTCATTTGTCTGTACGGGGGCTTTTACCACAATCATGTAGAATCCTGCCTCTAGCACAGAATCTGGCACTGGCATACGTATTTGGTTATTAAACCTTATAATCACTGGGTTCGCTCTCCATGATCTATTTGAGGTGTGATCACCATATGCTATATACCTGGAATTCTACTTACTCCTTATGGATTTTTTTTTTCAAAACTTAAGGGGTTCTTTTTCATCTGATACATATTTTGCAAATGTCAGCCATAGTTACTTAATATTCTCTCTTCTATGTGGCCTTTCTCGGGCTTTATCTCTCCTTAAGCTGCTTCATGGTATAAAGCGAGGTTTTTAGACTTCCTGATAAGAAGACGTCACTTGATCCAATAAATATTTACGGAGCACTTAAAATAGGCTAAGCCCTTTCCCGTTGAATGTGACTTCACAAAGATTACATGACTCAGAAACAATTGACTAGGCTACGTTTTCTACATGGTATTAGTCAATATTTTTCTTTCCTCTGGCACTTCACCCTTGTAAGGTTGGGATGCGTGGGTTGCAATATAATCATAGAGACCAGCTAGTGGGCACGAAAGAGTTCTAATTAATTTACTCATTGTGTGTGAACAATGGGTTTTCTGAAAGACAACAGCTTTTAGGGGAAGTTCATTCTAGCAACGTTATCCAACTAGTACTGGATATTGAATGACATATGCAGTACCTCACGGGAAACCTATAGTCATGATAGTCTTAATACGAAAGAAAAGATTGTATTTAGAACTTTTTTTTTCTTCTTTCTAGAGATATATTGCTCTAGTGGAGGGATTGACGTTCAGACAACTTTAGGACTGAGGGCTTCTTCTTCCTGATGTAGGCTCTGTTTTCTCGGGCTGGGAATTGTGTCTCTATATGTTTTACAGATAGTGTTCAATGTCAATAAGATCGTTTATGCGATCTCCGAGAAAACACACATAAGCATTCGAGTACATACGGAGATAGATTAAACCTTCTGGGGAAGCAACATGCGTAGGAGGAGGAATGAAAAAATACCAAGCATTCCGATTCTTCTGGCTCTTCCAATAGCTGAAGCCATTTTGGTGCTGGACCATTCTTAAAATAAATAAATAAAAGAAAGAAAGAAAGAAAGAAAGAAAGAAAGAAAGAAAGAAAGAAAGAAAAAGAAAGAAAGAAAAAGAAAGAAGAAAGAAAGAAAGAAAGAAAGAAAGAAAGAAAGAAAGAATAATTTAGCCTACAGGTTATGGTTCTTGAAGGGAAGATATTAAAGGGAGACTGCATACCATCGCTGAGTGTATGTATTTAATAGGAAAACCAATACAAAACGAAAGTGAACGTGAAAGTATATATATACATACATATATATGTATATACGTATATATATACGTATATACATATATATATACACATATATATATACATACGTATATATATACGTATATACATATATATACACACATATATATATACATATATATACGTACATATGTACATATATACATATATATATATACGTATATTTTATATATATACGTATATATATGTGTGTGTATATATATGTGTGTGTGTGTGTGTATATATATGTGTGTGTATATATATGTGTGTGTGTGTGTGTGTGTGTGTGTGTGTATACACACATATACTTGTGCTCCCCGATAAGAAATAACAACACAAAGCATTGTTTCTGACCTTTATCATTTATGGGACAATTCAAAATCTCTCCCGCACCCAATTCTGATTAAAGACATCCTCCGCAGGCTTGACTATGCTTTCCCTCTGTCCCTTCCTCTTCTCCACCTGCAGTTCTGAGCTTTGGGGATAAGGATGTAGGAACACTAATTAAGAAAAAGAAAATGTAAATGAACAGAAAGAAAATGAATGGAGGGAAGCTGGAAAAGGAAAGTGTTGTGAGAGCAGCATAATTTTGTTCAGAAATAGGGTGTAGATTTTAAGAAACGGAAAGATCTTTCTTTAGATGTTCATGCTCCTTCCCTTTGTATTTTTCAAAAGGAGCAAAAGAAAATGCATGAGGCTCTAAGAGTAGTTAAGGAAGACTGCAATGTAAAAAGTTCATATTATATTCATTGATACACTTATCTGGCTCTTTTAAAAATAAACATAAGCCTGAGTCACGGACAGTCTAAATGGTACCTGGTGGCCCAATGTATTAAATGACGCATTTTAAATAAAATATGTTTGAGCACTCAGTGATTGGAAACAAAAGATTAAAGGGAAAACCATTTGTGGTCTCAGAATTTTCAAAGAATCACCGTGTCATTTGTTTGCATAAAATGTATTAATTTAGGAAAATTACAAATCATTTCTGAAAGGCCACTCAATCAAAATATGAAGAGTCATGTGCCACGAAAGACAAAAAAGATCAAGCTGAATACAATGCAGTTTGAAAGAGTCCAATGATCTTATTAATAATGAAAAGATGCAAAGTTGTTATCATATGAAATTTATTCTAACCTGAAATGCTGGAATTAATTTATGACAAGTTTCATTCTCACAACTTTAAAGAACACTTTAAAGCGAAGTCTTACTCCTTCTCCTCATGCGGAAGGAATGAAGTCACGTTTGAATCTTGGCAACACAGCAATATGCTTATTAGCTTTCACTTGGAATTAGGTCTCTGAAGGTTTTAAAAGTCTTTCGAAAGATTTTAAAGACAAGTTTCTTTTAATTGCCACACATTTTGTCATGAAGAAGAATTGCATAATGCAGCAATTAATGTTCTTGAAGAAAAATTTATTGTATCTAATGATAATCATAATAGCTCACACTTACTGAGTGTTTATTCCGTGTCAGGCAACGTTATGGGAATGTGCAATGTATCAGTTCACTTATTGGCACAGCAACCCTACGTGGCAAGTCCCTGGTGTTTAAGCCCGTTTTGCAGATAAGACAGCTGTGGCTCAGAAATAATATTGTAAGGGTGGGTAGAAAACTCAAAGAAGATTCTGCCCTGGACACAGAGTCCAAGGTGGCAGAAATCACAGAGATCCACACCAAGGAATGGTTCAATGAAATATTTAACTACTGAAGATGTTACATGCTGTTCCCTTTCTGTGTGGACTTACACCTCCCAGTCTCCACAAACTTGTGTATCTGAGGCATCAAGATAAAGGTTCCAGATCAAGTGAGATGAACAGAATAGGCATATACCTTATTCCTGCTAACCACCATTTTGAGACTGAAAGAGCAAGAAAGGCCCAAGAAGGCTGAAAAGTGAACTTTCACAGTTTACTTGCGGTTCTTAACTGCCTTGCGAAATGTTCCAAAAATGCCCAGTATTGTTCTCTCACTTAAGGTGTTCTGACCTGAGTTTTTTGTCACTGTGATTAGGACTACAACACAAATCTTTATGTTGGCTTCAAAACATTCCCATGCTCTGGATTAAAGTTCTAGCTTGTGACAGTCAGAAGAGTTCCTTTCAAATTCTTATGTTACAGATAAAGGATTGGTGATAGCATTATGATCCCTCCAGGGGCTTTAAAAAAATAGGCATGTTGAAATGTATGGAGAGACAATACTTCCTTGAAAGGTGCCACAAGCGAGAATACTGGAGAAACTCAACAGAGTGTTTGTTTCAATAAAACTGACAATTTTTTTCTATAGTTTTCCGTGGTTTCCCCTTACAGGAGGTAGAAAATGCATGGCCAGAATGTAACACAATGATTGGATTACTTAAAACATCTGAACTACATAAATCTACAAAGACTCTCAGAAAAGTTGCTGATTTTCTTTCATTCTAAAATATCAGCAGATGTAGACCTCCACTTTGTCATAGTGCCACGTTTTAAGTGAAAAATGTCACTAATGTTTTCTTATAAATTGAATATTTTCTTTTGAAAATACATTAAAATGAAAAATGCTTTTGCCAGAGTTCTTTCCTTTCTTTTTCTTTCTTTCTTTCTTTCTTTCTTTCTTTCTTTCTTTCTTTCTCTTTTCTTTTTTTTTTTCTAGTGTTTGTTTTACTCTTAATTCTCACAGTAAAAAAAGAAATATGGAGTACTAGGATTAACTTCAAAAGTGATATATTCTTTTCATGGACAATATTCCATCTTGCAAGACTTTTCTTTTAATTGAAATATAATCATTTTCACTTGAAATAACTCTAGGCCAGGCGTAAATGGATGAGTGAATACATAGGAATTCTGTCCTTTCTCTTTATTTTTGTTTGACCTTGGACAAATCACCTTGGTTTTCCTGGTTGTGAAAAATAAAAGAACAGTGATCTTCATGATACATCATTTTAGGATTGTTGGGATACTTATTACGATAAAGTGGCAGATTTTCTCTGATAAGAAGTAACACTGGCATAGGAAAAATGTGATCCACAGCTTTTGGGAAAAAAAAAGGTATTTGTTGGATCCTTTCCCCTCTCCCCCTTTAAAAGAGCTGGTTTAAAGAGGTACCTTGAGGACAAAGTATCTGCTGAATTCTCTTAATTTCTGTAGGGTCTACCAAAGTGCCTTTAACATACTAAGTTTCCAATAAATCTGCTTTGTATCGTTAGATTAGTGAAAGCAAGTTATTGACTGTGAGTAGAGAACACAGATAATTCTAAATGGTCTTTAAAAATAAGACAGTATGGATTTCAGATTACCATTCAGCTACCTGATACCATGGAGGACCTATCATTTTATAGTGTGTGTATCTCATTCTATGCCATGTCTGTTGGAAGGAATGAGCATCAGGTTCCCAGACGAGTATTTGTTTCTTTTTTACTTTATAGTAGTTTTTTAATGAGAAGGGTTTAGATTGACCCAAAAAAAAAAAAAAAAAATTGCAATGACAGTACAGAAATTCCCATATACCCCACACCTACTTTTCTTTATTAGTAATACCATATGTTAGTAGACTACCTTTGTTGTAATTAATATACCAATATTGATACATCATCATTCATTAAAATGCATGCATTATTTAGTTCTCCTTAGTTTTTAGCAAGGTTCTTTTTCTGTTTCAGGATTGTATTCAGAATGTCACATTACATTTGGTTGTAATGTTTCCTTGGGCTCCTCTTGGCTGTCACAGTTATTCAGACTTTCCGTATTTTGAGGATCTTGAGAATTCTGTGAGATACTGGTCAGGTATTTTCTAGAAAGTGCCTCAAGTGGAATTTACCTGATATATTTCTCATGGGTATATCATGCATGGATATGTGTTGATGGGAGGAAGACCAAAGGGGAAAGTACCATTCTTATCACATCTTGCCAAGGTACGTGTCATTGATATGCTGTCACTATTGATGTTAATCATGATTACCCAGCTGAGGTAATGTTTTTTTAGGTCTCTCCACTGTGAAGTCCCTGTTTTCCCAATTTCCATATCTACCCTTTGAAAGAAAGGCAGTATGTACAACTCACTTAAGAAGTGAGGGGTTATGTACTTTTGAAGGCACAGTATCTACATAAATTTCTAAATTACTTAAGATTCCTTTTCAAAAGGTATCTGTTTGTTCAAATATTTATTCATATCAGTATGGACTTGTAGTTATTTATTTTCTACTTTGGATTATGATTCAATGCTATTTTATTTATTTACTTTCTCCCATTATTTTTTGTCAATTACCTGGGATTATGCAAACAATAATGTCGTCTGTGAACAAATAAAGTTTAATTTCTTCCTTCCCATCCTGTATATTTGTTATTTCCTTTTTTGTTTGTTTCTTTTGTTTTGTTTTGTCTCATTAAGCAAGTTAAGAATTCTAGTGTCATGCTGATTAGAAGGGGGAAGAGAGGACATCTTTGCCTTGTTTCTCATTTTTGGGAGAAAGCATCCAGTGTCTCATCATGAAGTATGAGGTTAGCTGTAGGTTTTATTAAGATGTCCATTACCAAATTGATAAAGTACTCATATATTCCTTGCTTGTTAAGAGATTTTATCCTGAATATCAGGTGTTGGGTTTTGTCAATGGCTTTTTCTGCTTCTGCTGATAGGGTCCCTTGATTTTTCTT
Source organism: Panthera uncia (assembly GCF_023721935.1). Classification (NCBI taxonomy): domain Eukaryota; kingdom Metazoa; phylum Chordata; class Mammalia; order Carnivora; family Felidae; genus Panthera; species Panthera uncia. Next base: position 55,759,532 of record NW_026057578.1, on the reverse strand, counting down.
CTTCAGCTTGTTGGAGTTATAGATTGCACCAATTGAGTTTTGAATGGTAAAGCAGCCTGGTGTATTTGAAACAAATCCCCGTGGGTCATGGTATATAATTTTTAAAAATACATTGCTAAATTTGATTTGTTATTTTATTAAGGATTTTTACATACTATGTCCGTGATAGAGGTTTTTACATCTGTATTTGTATGTTACATCTATGGCCAAGAATTTTTACATCTGCGTTCATGAGGATTTTCACAACTATGTGCATATACGTTGGCTTATAGTTTTCCTTTCTTTGTATGTCATTATCTGATATTGGTGTTAGGATAATGCTGGCCTCGTACAATGAATTAGGAAGTGTTCCCTATGCTTCTATTTCCTGGACAATATTGTGGAATATTTTCTTAAATGTTTCATAGAATATACCAGTTAAATAATTATTTAATTATTTATTTATCTTTTAATATGAAATTTATTGTCAAATTGGTTTCCATACAACACCCAGTGTTATCCCAAAAGGTGCCCTCCTCAATACCCATCACCCACCCTCCCCTCCCTCCCACCCCCCATCAACCCTCTGTTCTCAGTTTTTAAGAGTCTCTTATGCTTTGGCTCTCTCCCACTCTAACCTCTTTTTTTTTTTCCTTCCCCTCCCCCATGGGTTTCTGTTAAGTTTCTCAGGATCCACATAAGAGTGAAAACATATGGTATCTGTCTTTCTCTGTATGGCTTATTTCACTTAACATAACACTCTCCAGTTCCATCCATGTTGCCACAAAGGGCCATATTTCATTGTTTCTCCTTGCCATGTAGTATTCCATTGTATATATAAACCACAATTTCTTTATCCATTCATCAGTTGATGGACATTTAGGCTCTTTCCATAATTTGGCTATTGTTGAAAGTGCTGCTGTAAACATTGGGGTACAAGTGCCCCTATGCATCAGCACTCCTGTATCCCTTGGGTAAATTCCTAGCAGTGCTATTGCTGGGTCATAGGGTAGATCTATTTTTTAACTTTTTGAGGAATCTCCACACTGTTTTCCAGAGCAGCTACAGTTAAATAATTTGATCTTGTCCTTTGTTTCTTTGAAAGTTAATAGTTTTTTATTTGATTAATAGATGTCAGTGAATTCAGATGATCTCTTTTTCCTTATGTGAATTTTGGTAGTTTGTATCTTTCAAGGAATTAATCAATTGGATCTAAATTATAAAATTTGTGGGTGTAGAATTATTCATAATATTTTTAATTATTCTTTTAATGTCCATGGAGTCAACAATGATAACCATTTTTTTTTTAATTTCTGGTATTGGTTCATTTTTCCATCTCTCTCTTTTTTTTTTTTTTTTTTTTTTTTGAGCTAGCCTAGCTAGAATTTATCAACTTTATGGACTTTTTTTCAAAGATTCAGGCTGGGTTTCAATTATTTTTTCTTTTGTTTCCCTGTATTCACTTTCATTAAAATCTGCCCTGTTTTTTTCTTATTTAATTTCTTTTGCTTACTCCAGTTTACTTTGCTTTTCTTTCCCTAGTTTCCTGAGGTAGGAGCTAAGAATAGTGATTTTAGATATTTCATTTCTAAAATATTCACCTATTATTATTATTATTTTTTTAAATTTTCCTGTAAGCACTACTTTTGTTGCATCCTGCAAATTTTGATAACATAATTCTTTGTTTTCTCTCTTTCCCAGGCAGAAAATCCTTGACTCCTATTTTCTTTCCTTGAGTATCTTGAATTATTACTCCATTTGGCTTTGGCATAAATCATTGTTGACGCAAGTTTGATGATAATCTAATTTTCTGTCATTTATGTAATTTGCTGTTTTTGCCTGGGTGCCCAAATAATGTTTTTCTTTCAAGTCCAATAATTTTAGAATATGTCTTAAGTTGGTGATTTTCAGGTTTATATAGTTAGGTACCTGGTTTCAATATGCACTTTTAAATTGTTGATTAATTAATTTAATTTTTATTGAATATAGTTGGCACACAGCGACTCAACAAGTCTGTATGTTATGCTGTGCTCGCCACGAGTGTAGTTACCATCTGATAAAAGTATTCTGCTTGCAGTTTAAACTTGTAACTATTTTTAAATTTCTCTTTTGAAACTCCTTCGGGATGTATTATTTAATCTCCAAATATTGAGATATGTCCCAAATGTCTTTTTGTTATTGATTTGTAGGTTAATTCCACTGTGTTTTGAGAACATAGATTGTAGAATTTCTGTTGTTTTGAGTGATATAAGCTACATTTTAAGCACTAGAATGTGGTCTGTCTTGGCCAATGTTCCACATGAGACTGAGAACAATGTGAATTCTTCTGTTGTTGAATGTAGCATTCCATAAATGTCAATTAGATCAAGATGATTGATGGTACTGTTTAGGTCAACTCTAGTCTTACTGATTATCTGCCTGCTTGATCTATCAATTACTGAAAGGGGAGTACTGAAGTCTCCAATTATAATAGTGGATTTGTCTATTTCTTCCATAAATTCTATCAGTTTTTGCCTCGCATATTTTGATGCTGTTGTTAGGTGCACATATGGTTAAGACTGTTATTATATCTTCTTGGAGAATTAAGTCCTTTATCACAATGTAATAGTCCTCTTTCCCCTGATGATTTTCCTGGTTCTGAAGTCAGCTTTGTCTTAAATTAAGATAGCTATCATCTTTTGATTAGTCTTAGCATGGAATATCTATCTTCCTCCCTTTACTTTTAATCTATCTGTGTCTTTCTATTTAAAGCAGGTTTCTTGCAGACCACGTATAGTTGGCTCTTATTTGTTTGTTATTTTTGATCCACTGTGTCAATCTCTCTCTTTTAATTGGTTTATTTAGTGACTTCTACTTAAAGTGACCCTGTTTTTTATTGCTGTGTAGTTGGTGTGCAATATTAAATTAGTTTCAGGTATACAACATAGTGATTCAACAATAATATGCATTGCAAAGTGATCACCACCATAAATCTAGTTACCATCTGTCACTGTACCTAGTGGTGACAATATTTTTAACTCTATTTCCTATGCTGTTCATTGCATCCCATGATGCAATGGAATATATTTTGTAACTGGAAGTGTGTACCTCTTAATCCCTTTCCCCTATTTTACCCATCACCCAAAGTGACTCTTGATATAGTTGGATTGACAGCTACCATATTTGCAAGTATTCTCTCTTTGCTTCACTTATTCTTTAGATTTTTATTAACTTCCCATCTTTTTCTGCCTTTTCTTATTTTAACTGAACATTTTATATGATTGCATTGTATACCCTCTTCTGCTATATCAATTATTCTTTTTTTAAAGAAAAAGTTACACCAAAGTCTGCAGTATACATTTTTTAGCTAGTCTTAGTTCACCTTGAATATCATCCCACTTCGTGTGTAGTGCAGAAAAGCTAGGATATTACCAGTTCCTTCCTCTCATCCCTTATTACATTCCTGTCTTTCATATCACTTATTCCTGTGTTATGATCACCCAATACATTGTTACTATTATTACCTTAGACAAACATGTATCGATTACATCAGTTAATTTCAAGAAAAATAAATATTTTATTTTCCCCTCAATTATTCTTTCTTCAGTGGTCTTTCTTTCATCATGTAGATTCGAATTTCTGAGCAAATCCTTTTCCTTCCCCATTAAGAAAATTAAAAAAAAGATCGCAGAAGCTGTCTGTCAGCAATGAATCCTTCCATTTTCGTTTGTCTGGGAATCTTTATCTTCCTTTACTTTTGAAGGATAATACCACTCAATATAGAATCAGGGGATGGTGTTTTTTTCTTTCCACAATTTAAATATTTTACTCCATTCACTTCATGTATGCATGGTGTCTGCTGAGAAGTCTGAGATAATTTTTCATTTTATTCCTGTAGATGTAGAATGTCCCTTGTCTCCTCCCCCCATCCTATTTCAAAATTTTTCTCTGTCTTTGTTTTTCTGCAGTATGCATGTTCTAATATGCATACGGACTTTTTTTTGGGTATTTATCCTGGTTGATGTTCTCAGAGATCTTGTATCTGTGGTTTGATGTATGTCATTAATTTTGGAGAATTCCAGTTATCTCTTTCCTCCATTTTCTTTTTCTTCCCCTTAGGCATCACAATTATGCATATATGGCATATTTTGAAATTGGGCTGCAATTCTTTAGTATCTTGCTTTTTTAAAATTATGTTTTCTTTCATCATTCCAGTTTGGGAAATGTCTATTGAACTTTCTTCAAGGTCACTGGTTCTTATCTCAACCATGTCCAGTTTGCTGATGAGTTCATCACAGGCATTATTCATTTCATATATATTATATATATATATATACATATATTATACATATATTATATATACACACATATATGTATATATGTGTGTATATATATGTATATATGTGTGTATATATGTATATATATGTGTATGTATATATGTGTGTACATATATGTATATATGTGTGTATATATGTATATGTGTGTGTATATATATGTATATATGTATATGTGTATATATATGTATATATGTATATGTATATATATACTGGTACACATATATTATATATATTCCCTTTAATTTTTTCTTAGAATGTCATTTTTCTGTTTACATTCCCCTTATGGTATTTTTTGATATAGATTCTTTCCATTAGAACCCTTAATATGTTAATCATCATTTTTTAAAATCCTCACCAGACAATTTCAACATCTCTGTCATATCTGAGTCTGCTTCTGATGCTTAATTTGTTTCCTCAGACCTGTGGTTTTTTCCTGCTTTTTAGTATGCTTTGTAACTTTTTTTGTTGTTGACAGCCAGACATCGTGTGTCAGGTAATAGGTACTGAGGTATTAGGGCCTGAGCTGTATAAGGTTTTATGTTATGCTAGCCAGATGTTTAATGTTTGCTATACTATAGGTGCCAGAACCTTCCATTCCCCTAATGTCCTTGTTTTTGTCCCTCTTATTGACTTTTGACTTCCCTGAGTTTGTGTCTTGAAGCCTTTTCGACTGTAACAGGCTGTTCATGCAGTAGAGCTCTTTCGGTAGAAAGCTGTGGAGAAAGGAAGTATCCTCTAATTTTATCAATCAATCCCACTTTTTTAATGGACCTGTGTCCCTAACCTGTGGCCTTCAAAGTATTTCTTGACTCTTTTCTCCCTATTACAAGAAACAGAAAGGCTATTGGAGGCTGCATGGGAGAGATGTCCTTCGACCCTCACAGGGATGGGGGAGAAAAGTTCTTTTCTCCATTAGGAAAGTAAGCCTTTGTTATGGAAAATGTTCTAGAAGTATTTCCCACTGATTATCAATCTTCTCCTTGCCAGAGAAAGATCTTTCTCAGTTCTTCACTATGACATCTGTGTGGGATTCTTGGAGTTAAACTCATCAAAGTTGGGGGATCCACTTAGACTGCAGATCCCAGGAATTTTTCATTCTCATGTTAGTCAAGACTCAGCCAGCTTGTTTGTCTTATTTTTTTAATGTTTATTTATTTTTGAGAGAGACAAGGGTGGGGGAGAGGGGCAGCGAAAGAGGGGGACAGAGGATCCAAAGCAGGCTCTGTGCGGACAGAACACATGAACCATGATCTCATGAATCATGAGATCATGACCTGACGAAAGTCGGACACTTTGACCACACCACCCAGGTGCCCCTCAACATTCCTATTTAAGTGTCACTAGCAGTTTATGGTTACAGTGGCTTATGCCCCCGTTCAGCAAATCTCCATAAGGACTCTCTGCATGTGCCTGTCTCTCCAGATTTGGGGATGGTGGTTTGCTGGCAGTTCTCTAAAAAGTCCAGGAAAAATTGCTGGTTTTCCATTTGCTCAGATTTTCTTGTCAGTACAAGAGTGATAACTACCAAGGTCCTTACATGTTAGAGCTGAAACTGGGAAGCCTGCCATTATTTTCTTTCATTCCTGCCGTCTTTTTATCAAAAGGTTGAGAACTTAACCTTTCCTCGATTTCTAGAGAAAATAGAAAGTGATCATTATGGCTGATCTATTTAGATAAATTTTTGATTTGGGATAATTTTTGAAAAAAACATATCCCTCTTGAGCATTCTATATTCTAGACTTTTTTCAGATATATTCATAAAATTTTTATGAAAAATGTTTTATTATAAATCTTGAGTCAACATCTTATCAGAAATAATTATATGACAAGACATCATGTAGGTAGTCTAAGGGGGGAAGGTAAGGGGGGAAAGAATGAATCTAATATATTGCTCTACAAGCAAATGTCCCGAGAGTCTAAAAAGCACATAAAAGTGTTTTTGATTCTTTTTTGTGTTCTGTGGGTGAATTTTCTCTTTTCCAAGGACATTTTAAGGAGTGATCTATCGGAGCCACACAAGAGCTCTCCTTCTTCAAATAAAATCCTTAGTTTGGGATATTTGTCAAGAGTGACACTTGGGTTTATGACTCAGGAAGTTCTATACTTGGTAAAGTTACAAAATGCAAAATAATCTCGGAAGGAGTAGACAAGCCAGAAAGAGAGCTTGTATCTTTCTAATTTTTCTCCTGAGGAGAGGGGGAGTGTAATGAAAAGGAAAACATTCCCAAACCAGGCATAATGTTTTGTTGTTATTGTTATCATAGAATACAATTTCAAAATTCCCACCACCTTGTCCTGCAGCAGAAGAAAATTAGAAGTATTTGGTACCGGGGTGCCTGGGTGGCTCAGTCGGTTGAGCGTCCGACTTCGGCTCAGGTCATGATCTCACACTCCATGAGTTCGAGCCCCGTGTCAGGCTCTGTGCTGACGGCTCGGAGCCTGGAGCCTGCTTCAGATTCTGTGTCTCCCTCTCTTTCTGTGCCTCTCCCCTGCTCATGTTCTGTCTCTCTCTGTCTCAAAAATAAATAAAAACATTAAACAAATTTTTTAAAATAAGTATTTGGCACCAATTAAGATAAAAAATTACTATATGTGTGTGTGTGTGTGTGTGTGTATGTGTGTGTGTACGCGTGTGTTTTAAAGGTTTCTCTTTTGTTTCCTAGAAATTCATGTAAAAATCATCAGTATTTTCCAAGATACAGTTTCAGTAAGCTTTGAAGCAACAGACAGGTAATCTCGCTTTCTATATTCACCAAAATAAGCAATAAGGAATGAGAGCAATAAGAAATTCTCTTAACCTGTAACATTTGATTTATTTAATTCGGTGGTGAAACTAAGCTGCCTCTTTCCGGGGCGTTTTTGAGAGCATCTCATGCTGGCACTGTTGATCAGTATTATAGCAGCAAAGGGTTACAGGTCAAAAGGCAAAATTACCAGTACTTTATAGGACACTCTGTCTATATATAAAGTTTTTTTTTTAATTTCAAGTTTTAATTTAAATTCTAGTTAGTTAACATACGGGGCAAAATTGACTTTAGATGTAGAATTTAGTGATCCATCATTTACATATACCACCCAGTGCTCATCACAAGTGCCCCCCTTAATACCCATCACCCATTTAGCCCATGCCCCCACCTACCTCCTCTCCGGCAACTCTCAGTTTGTTCTCTATACTTAAGAGTCTCTCATGATTTGCTTCCTTCTCTCCTTTTCCCCCTCCCCATGTTCATCTGTCTTGTTTCTTTAATTCCCCATATGAGTGAAATCATATGGTCACTAATCTTTGACAAAGCAGGAAAGAATTATTTGCAAGAGTTGAAGGCTCATTAGAAGTTGCAAATGGCACAGAGAGCTTCCTTTAATGTAGTGTCATAATCAGAATCCTGACATTGGTCCTAATACACTTTTATAAAAGCAGAATGTATACTGACCCTGCACACACACACACACACACACACCAAAAAAAACAAACCAAACAAAAAAATCTCAAAACAATTACTGAGTATGTGTTATGAATTTTTTACACTCTATATGGTTTGGTAGAAATGCTGAGTAACAAGTACTAAGACAAGATCGATCATTCTCATGGCCTCATGATTCTATGTGCCAAAGGTATTTCAATATTAGGTAGAGCGGAGTTCTTACTCACCTCTTTGATTTTTCCCTTTCACTGAGCTCCATAATCTGAAAGCTCCCCAGAACAACCATTGCAAATACTCAGATTAATGATCTCATGACATGTGTGCTGTTGCCTGAAACGTACTCGAAGTACTGTCTCCAGGATGCTCGGTGAGCATGGATGAAGCATTAAATAGGAATGGAGAGCACCATTTGACGTATTTTAGAAATTACAGACATTTGACTCTGGCCCTTATACCTTTCCCTTTCTGTGAACTCTGAGCCCGCTTTTTCACTCATTGGGTAATAATATGCTTCACGAGAAGTAGGCAATCCAAGTGAAGGTAGCCAGAACCACAGGTGATTTCTTTACCATTTTTTGTAGGCCAAATATCAGCAGTTCCATAGAGTTAAAAGATTTAAAATGAGAAACATGAGTGGGAAAGCTGGATTTCTAAGTGAAACTTCTTCCAAAAATATTTTTGTCCTTTTAAAAAGAATGTGGCTTTTTTTGTTTTCTTTATTTTGAGAGAGAGAGAGTTGGAGGGGGTGAGCAGAGAGAGAAGGAGAGTGAGAATCCCAAGCAGGTTCTGCACTGCAGAGCTTGATGCAGGGCTTGAACCCACGAACTGGGAGATCATGACCTGAGCTGAAATCAATAGTTGGATGCTTAACCACCTGAGCTACCCAGATGCCCTTATTTTTGCCCTTTTTAATCTTCAATAGGTATTACTGGCAATATTGGGGAGGGAATCACATTGGTCGTGTTCTACGGATACATTTCCCAGTGTTGCTAATTGCTGTTCAGTGCGCGTCGCTCTGATGCCACATTACAAAAGCTACCATTTTAAAATAGGTTCTCTAGGTAATAGCATTTCTGACAAATTAATAATGTGATGCTTTTCTCGGCCCATGAGAGTTTTCATTACATATTCCCCAACTGTTATTTACAATACGATGACAACTCATAATTTGTCAAGAAGTAAAGAACAGCAGGAGGACCTCAGAAGTATGATTTGCTTCCCTCTCTAGCAAACCAATCTCTAGCAAAAGAGGTGTGGGCAACGGTCATTTTGAAAGTTCACAAGTCATTGCCTCTTTTTCCCTTCCTTCTGCATGTTTAAGTAACCCCCTCTTTTTAAATGCTTATTTATTGTGAGAGAGAGAAAGAGACAGAGACTGGGGGAGGGGCAGAGAGAGAGAGAGAGACAGAGAGAGAGAATCCCAAGCAGGCTCCGTACCACCAGTACAGAGCCTGACGCAGGACTGGAACTCAAGAACTTTGAGATCACGACCTAAGCTGAAACCAAGAGTTGGACACTTAACCGGTTGAGCCATCCGGGTGCCCCTTAAGCCCTCTCTTGAGACACATCTATCCAGAGACTAAAACAAAAGCTAAAAACAGGTATAGGTAAATAAAGTACTTTTCAAGTGTTGATATGATCCTCAAAATCTCTCGGGGAAAAAATTAGGACAGTTCTTTGAAAGTTAGAACACTCTAATGTAGCTCAGAGAAGCAATAAAGCTTGCAAATAATCGGCTGCCCCAAATAAATAGTGATTTAAGCCAAGTGAATAGTCAAAGATGCTGATTTCAACTTTTCCCCCTACCTCGTGCTCCCGGTGAGAGGAGGAACAGCGTTTTCTAAATAATTTATTTGGAAGGTTGAAGATGTGACTGGCTGGATTGAGCTGGAAGCACTACATTGCAATCTGCCACTACCTGCTGTGGGGCCCTATTAAGCACTCTTCAATATTTCAGCATATATTGTGTAATTAACTCGCCACGATGTGAAACTGGTGCTATAAAGGCGGGCAGAAGAGGGAAAATTTCAAGCTGCTTTAACGTAGGAAAAGACACAAACGCACCGTAACCAAGGTAGGAGAAACTTGGAGTCAATGCGAGTGAAGATAGGAAACATAAGATACAGGAAAAGCAAGTTCCCAAATTAGCAGAAAGTAAATGAGAGAAGGAAAAAAAAATAAAATCAAGTAATGAAAAAAGACCCAGCGCTTCGAAAGCTACAAAGAAAAAAAATATATATATAGAAGCAGTGAGGTAGAAATGTATGGTTTACAGCCAGTACTAAAAGCTTATCTGATTAGAATCAAAGAAAGTGAGGTTCTTTTTAAAACGACTTTGGCACATAGGCGGTCATACTGTACAATAGCTTCTGCAAACCCAAACCAGTATAAAAAGACAATGTAAAAATCTGTTGCCCAAATCTGGGAGACATTTGTACTGCACGCAAAGCTTATGGAGTAGCTGCTTCTGACAATGTCCCTTGCTAACCGACCCCTGCTACACTGCCGGAACCAAAGCTATTTTGCCTAGCGAAAGGGAAGGACCGATGTCTTTTACAGATTTGAAGTCCCATTCCAGATATCGCGTTAAGTACAGGCCTGCCTGAACAACACATTACGCTATCTTCCCACGGTGCGAATGTCTTTTCTAGTCAGTGTTGTGTCATTTCCTAATCTCGTCAGTATCTCTCTGGTGGTTAAAAACAAAAACTCCAAACAAACAAACAACAACAACAAAAACCATCAAAAACCCAGAAGCCAAACAACAACAACAACGTGAAAACTTTTAAATGACAGCAATTGAGTGTTTGACAAATGTGGGGATGGGAGTGGATGTGGGAGACCAGGGCTGGTATATTGGATGTTGGGATGACTGTTTCTTGCCAGAAAAATGGCAAAGGAAAGGTAAAAAAAAAATGAAGAGGTAGATCGTCGGAAGTAGTATGCTCTGAGTATTAACAAAAATAGTTTTCTAGGGCACCTGGGTGGCTCAGTCGGTTAAGCGACTGACTTCGGCTCAGGTCATGATCTCGCGATTTGTGAGTTCGAGCCCTTCGTCGGGCTCTGTGCTGACAGCTCGGACCCTGATGCCTGATTCAGATTCTGTGTCTCCCTCTCTCTCTTCCCCTCCCCTGCTCACTTTATGTCTCTCAATGATAAAGAAACGTTAAGAAAAAAATTAAAAAAAAAATAGTTTTCTTATTCCATCTCTTCAAAGTATCAGAGATCAAGGCAGTGGGTTAGAAAAGGAGCTGTAACAACGGGACAAGATGGAAATGCTGTGCACTTAGCTAGGAGGTCGAAAATCAATTCACCACCTATAGATGTGAATAAGGGAATCCAGGAAAGTCTCAGTAGATTGAGAATTGGAACATGACACTATTGGGGCAAATGCAGAAGCCCCAGAAAGATTTTGGCCCTTGGATTGCTTTGCAAATGTTTCGAAGGGCTTCTCCTCGTCTCCTTTCTTTCCTTCCCTTGTTCTACTTTATTTGAACCCCAGATACAGGTACTGGATTTAATCATACTCTTGATTTTTTTTCCCCCTTCAGCACCCGGCACATTCCCCCTTTTTCTTCCTCCTAAGCAATCCACTATAAAATGTTTAGGGGTGCCTGAGTGGCTCAGTCAGTTAAGTGTCTAACTCTTGATTTGAGCCCATGTCATGATCTCACAATTTGTGAATCGAGACCCACATCGGGCTCTACTCTGTCAGTGCAGAGCATGGGATTCTCTCCCTCCCTCTCTCTCTGCCTCTCTCCACTGGGCACTCTCTCTCAGAATAAATAAACTAACTGAAAAAAAATGTTCAATGTGGGCCTGCAGATTATATATTTTTGAAGACAAATATGTGTGCCTGACATGCTATACCTATATTTTAACTCACAGGAGCTGAGTTGAACTACAGATCTTGCGCTCAACTTTTTCCTTTCTCTCTCTGTTTAGATTTGTTTGTTTCTGGTGCAGCGAGTTAATTACTTTTGAGAACTGCGTAATGTCCCATAACAGGCGTCCACCTCATTTTCTGTGAGCTTACTCCTTGTTCTGCCTTCCCTGATGCTATTCTCAATATCCTCATACACATCCCTTGGATACGTGAACTGTCGGGGACCGGGGAGGAGGCGATGATAACCCAAGGGTGGAACACTGGATGTGCAAATTTACTTTCATCAAGTACTAGTCAGATGACTCTCTAGAGTGACTACACCAGTTTACATTTCCACTAGCATGCCTGGTGATTCCCCATGTCCTCCCACACTCGGAAAAACCCCAACCAGGTATTATCAGAATTTTGCTCATCTTTTGGGTAAAAAGGATTATCTCATTAAGTAACTTTAAAAGTATCTAATTACAGTGAGTTTAAGTATCGCTTTAAACCCCATTAGCTATTCCTTCAGTGAACTGCCTCTTCATATATCTTGACTGCTTTTCTATTTGGTTTCCTGTCTTTTTCTTGTCTATTTTTATTGGTTCCTTAAAATATTGGAATATTTTATTTTATTTTTAAATTTTTTTTTTTAAATTTTTTTTTTCAACGTTTTTTATTTATTTTTGGGACAGAGAGAGACAGAGCATGAACGGGGGAGGGGCAGAGAGAGAGGGAGACACAGAATCGGAAACATGCTCCAGGCTCCGAGCCATCAGCCCAGAGCCTGACGCGGGGCTCGAACTCACGGACCGCGAGATCGTGACCTGGCTGAAGTCGGACGCTTAACCGACTGCGCCACCCAGGCGCCCCTTTAAATTTTTTTTTAACTTTTATTTATTTTTGAGACAGAGAGAGACAGAGCATGAACTGGGAAGGAGCAGATAGAGAGGGAGACACAGAATCTGAAACAGGCTCCAGGCACTGAGCTGTCAGCACAGAGCCCGACGCTGGGCCCGAACTCACGGACTGTGAGATCATGACCTGAGCTGAAGTCGGACGCCGAACCGACCAAGCCACCCAGGCGCCCCAATACTGGAATATTTTAAACGTTGATGTGCTTTGGTTAGAAGTTGGCGATATCTTCTTACGTGAACATAGCTATCATATTTATTCAGGTGCATGAGGGTAACACGCACCTGACATTACACGAGCTTTCTCAGTATCAATAGAGCTAATTTTTGACTCTGTCTTCTAGATCATTTCTCTTGTGGCCATTCCTAACCCAGAACCAAGCAGAGAATGAGAATCTGGAAGAGACCTCAGTTTAGCTAATGTGATATGATTTAAAACAATCACATGAGATCACTGGTAGTTTCCCATACTCTTGTTACTTACTGTGTAGTTCACAGACCAACAGTATGAGCCTCACCTGGGAGCTTGTTAGAAAATTAGAAAGAGATACAATTTTTATTTTTTACTTATTTTAATTTTATTTGTTAAAATATAAATTTAATGTAAGTTTAAATACGTTCATGTTATATATATTTTTTTCTCCCCATGACATATCAGATTCCCCTTACCTTCTGGTCATCAGTCTTCTTCTCTGCTTAAATGATTATACAAACTCTTTGTTATGTACCATGATTTCTGATACAAACTCAAATCAGATCACCGATATATGACAGTGTATCTATTCTGTTTCATTTGGTTTTGACCTATTCTTGCATAATGTCACCTAAAATTGTTTAGATTTTTAGTTCTTTGGTTTTGATGTCAGTGGTTTTTCAGTATGTTTAAATCTAATTAGGGGAGTCTCCTCCCTTTGCTTTTTATTTATGCTTCTCAGATGTCTGTTAACAAGAATAAAAAAACAAATATGTTACGATTTCCACATTATTTTAATTCTTAGATAACTTACAGTTCTATAATTATGATTAGTGTCTACTTTCTAAGTGATTATAGCTGATGTAGTGATACGCTTTATTTTTCTGAGTTTGTCTCTGGCAAATGTAGTAAATTTTGCTTATAAATTCTTGCACTGTTCTGTGACTATTTAGATTTTCTAAATAAGTGATCTCAGTTTCTATAAATAAAGTTTTATAATACCTTTCAATGTCTAGGCCCCTTACTTTGGTTTCATTATTTCACTGTGTTTGTTCAGCGATCTAGAACCATCTTTGATCTTTGTCTTGGGTCTCAATTAGAAGGATGATGCTTAATGCAGATGTTTGAAATATGATCTTCACCAAGTTAGGAAATTTTCTTTTATTTCTAGCATTCTGAGAGTTGTGATCGAGATACATATTAAAATTTATCATATTCATTTTTATATTTGCTAAGGCAATAACATTTATTTTCTTTTGCTTGATCAATTTGGCAAATTATATTGGGATATGCAATATCAAATGCTAAGAGATCCTTGGATCACTTGAATGAACCTATCTCAATTATGATGCATGCTTCTTAATGTATTTTCAGACTCCGTTCCATTGCAGGTGAATTCTCTTCCCCACAGAAATACCAACTTTATTTATTCCCAGGAAATCATTAAAGATTTTTGTCCTTTTAGCTTCTCAGCTTCTTCATAGTCACTGCGTACAGCCCATAATTAAGGGTTGGGGAATAATGTTGCATCTTCTTGAGGGGAAATAGCTATATAAATTATTTGGGAACTTTTGAATGGAAAATTTGTCTATTCTTTCCCACTTATTTATTTGTCTATCATTTGTTTATGTCAGTGTAGACTCATGAATATTTATCCCATGAACTAAATTCCAATACTGTTAGGCTTATTTTGTTGCTCAAATTATTTGTGCTTTGGCCATCGGGAAATCTTTCAGTTGGCTCCTGTGTTCTTTTGACATATCTCCAATGTTTCGGGGTTTGTTTGTTTTTGTTTTTGTTTTTTTTTTTTTGAGCATTTCCATACTTTCTGGAATTACAAGATGTTCCAGTCTCATCTTGCATATTTCCTGCCCCAGTCTTAGCACCAGCCATTTCTCCAAAGAGCCCTGGTTCCTTTTGGTGGGGAATGGTTTTAGAAACCAAGGTTAGAGTGGTGGCTTTGTTCTTTGCTACGAGTGAATCGTTTCTCATAGGCTCTCTTAGCAGATAGAACTAGGAAATAAGTATGTACATTCTAATCCATGTAAACACACATGAATCTGTTATTATTTCTATAATATATATTTATCTATGTATCTATATTAAAGACATATGAGTTTATACTGATGTCTCCAACTGTCATCCAGCAGCACATTTTATTCTAGCCTTCCTCCCTTACTTATTATCTGTAATATCCCACCCTAATGTGAGACACCTGGCCCCCATCATCCTATATCTCTTTATTTGTTCAATACCAGTATACATGTGCAGTGGTTTCAAAATAGTTAATTCATATCTCTTTGGTGAATAACTTTATCAACTAGAGTACATTGTTTATGTAAAATTACTTTTGTCTGTAGTGTTATAGTCTCTACTTATGTCATTGATTTAGTTTGCCAAGTTTTATAATTTTTCACATGTATATCCTGCACATATTTTGTTAGATTAATATCTAAGCATTTCTTCTTTGAGGGTGCTAATGTATTGTACATTGTGTTTTATTTTCAAATTCTAAATTGTAACATTCATTGCTGATATGCAGGAAAGTAATCGACTTTTATATATTCATCTTATATTTTGTGACCTTGCTTTACTGGCTTCCAGGATATTTCTGTTAATTTGGGAGGGGGGGTATTTTTTTACCTAGAGAAAGACAGTTTTATTTCTTTCTTCCAACGTGTTAATTTCTTATTTCCTTTTCTTGTCTTACTGTGCTATCTAGAACTTTCAGTAAGATGTTGAAGTAGTGATCTTGTTTCTGATCTTGAAGGGAAGCATCCCATTTCTTATTATTAAGTATGATATTAGCTATAGAAAGTTTTTGTAAATGTCCTTTATCAAACTGAGGAAGTTCCCCTTTATTTCTAGTTTGCTAAGAGTTTTTGCCATGAATAGGTGTGGGATGTCGCCAAATGCTTTTACTATATCTATCGATATGATCATGTGATTTTTTTTTTCCTTAGGGTGTTGGTGGGTTACAATGATTGAAATTTTGAATGCTGAACCAGCCTTGCATACCTGGAATAAACCCCACTTAGTTGTGCTTTATGATTCTTCTTATATGTTGTTGAATTTGATTCGCTATTATTGTCTTGAGAATGTTTACATTTATGTTCATGAGAGATATTGGTCTGTAGTTTTCTTGTAAAGTTTTTTATCTGGTTTTGGCATCAGGCTAATACTGGTCTCATGAAATATTTTGGGAAGCGTTCCCTTCTCTTCTGTTGTTTGTGGAGATGACTGTAGACAATTGGTATTAATTTTCCTTAATTGTTTAGTGGGACTCATTTGTGAGAACATATGGGTGTAGTGGGTTTCATTTATTTATATATTTTTTTAGTTTTTTAAATGCTAAGTTAATTTTATTGAGAGATATAAGACTAATTAAGCTTTCTATTTCCATTTGGATGAATTTTGGTAGATTGTGTTGTCCAAAAAAACTAATTCTTTTCAACTAAGCTATCAGGTTTGTGGCATAAAGCTGTATGTAATACTCCAGATTATTAAACCAAAGGGATCAATAGCATTTACCATTTTTTTCACTTCAGATATCAATATTTGTGTCTTTCCTCCTTTTTTCTTCAATAATCTGTCAAGACATTTATTAACTTTATGATCTCTGTAAAGAACCAGTTGTTGTTTTGTTGACTTTCGCCATTGTTTTCCGGTTTTCACTTTTGTTGGTTCCTGCTCCAAAATTTATTATGTTCTTAATTCTTCTCCCTGCAGACTTAATTTGCTCTCCTTTATCTAGTTATCTAAAAAGGAAACAGCTTATTGATTTTAGATATCTTTTTGTCTAACACATGCATTTAATACTATAAATTTCCCTCTAAATGTTGCTTTCATTACATATTCAAACTAAAAGCAGTGTTTTTATTTTTACGAATTTCAAAATATTTTGTAATTTATCTTAAGAACTTTAATACATACATTATGTAGCAATATGTAGTATAGTTCCCAAATATTAAAAAGGCTCCAATTCTTTTTCTGTTATTGATTTCTAGTTTAATTCTGTTGTAGGCACAGAACATATTTTATATGATTTCCATACTTCTAAATCTGTTATGGTGTGTTTCTATCTTGGGGAATATTCCATTTGTATTCTGCCGTTTTGGATGGAGAATTCTACAAACATCAACTTGGCCATATCGAATGATATTGCTGTTCGGGTTTTCTTTTCTTTTTTTTTTTTTTAACATTTATTTATTTTTGAGACAGAGAGACAGAGCATGAACGGGGGAGGGGCAGAGATAGAGGGAGACACAGAATCGGAAGCAGGCTCCAGGCTCTGAGCCATCAGCCCAGAGCCTGACGTGGGGCTCGAACTCAAGTAACCGAGAGATCTTGACCTGAGCTGAAGTCTGACGCTCAACCGACCGAGCCACCCAGGCACCCCGCTGTTCGGGTTTTCTATCCTTACTTTTACCTGCTGGTAGTATCTGTGAGAGATGTTGAAGACCCCCATATGGATTTGTCTGTTTCTTCCTTCTGTTCTTTTACTTTTTGTTTCATGTATGGAGATGATATGTCATTACATACATCCATGTTTGGGATTGTTATGTCTTCTTGTAGTAGGGTCCTTATGCAAGGGTCCTTAGGGTCCTTGGGGTCCTTAAAATCCTTATGTAATGTCTTTCTTTATCCCTCAAAACTTTCTTTGCTCCGAAATCTGCTTTGTCTGACATTAATATAGCAACTTCTGGTTTCCTTTGACAAGTATAAGGTTGGTATACCTTTTTCCATTCTTTTGATTTTCACCTGAAGCTTTACATTTAAAATGGGGTTCTTATAGACAGCATATAGTTGGGTCTTCTTGCTTTTGTTGTTTTAAATCAATAGGCAATCTCTATCTTTTAACTGGTGTGTTGAAACTGGTCACAAGTGGTAGTGATTATCGATACAGCTAGATTAAAATCTATCATCTTTATACATGTTTCTATTCACTGCATTTGTGCTTTATGTCTTTTTCTGCCTTTCTGCTTTTAACTGAGCTTTTTATATTATTACTTTGTACTGGAGTATTTTCAATATTTCTGTCCCTTCTGATATTGCTGTCTTTCATTTCCTTTATCTATATACTATAATCCCCCAATACATGGTTATTATTGAATTAAAATTATCTTGTATATTAATTATGCATAAAAATAAAAGATGTTATATACTTTAATTTGTTACCTCTCAGATGCTTTTCCTCTCATTATGTAGATCCATGTTTTTTACCTAGATTTTTTTTCTGCCTGAAGAACTGCTTTTAATATTCTGTTCAGGGTGAGTCTACTGGCAATTAATTTTTCTCAGTTTTTGTTTATCTGAGAAAGTTTTTATTTCTCTTTCACGTCCCAAGATTTATTTCACCTGATGTATAAGTTTAGGTTGGTGTTTTTTTTTTTTTTTTCTGTAGTAATTTAAATATTTCATTCCAGTATTGTGTGATTTCTGAAGAGAAGACCTATGCCAATTGTTCTTGGGTAGGAAAGGTAAATTTTCTCTCCAACTTCTTTTAAGATTTTATCTTTGTCTTAGGTGTTCTGCAGT
This sequence comes from Panthera uncia, assembly GCF_023721935.1. Classification (NCBI taxonomy): domain Eukaryota; kingdom Metazoa; phylum Chordata; class Mammalia; order Carnivora; family Felidae; genus Panthera; species Panthera uncia. The sequence goes on along the minus strand of NW_026057578.1, from coordinate 55,741,305 downwards.
TTGGTACATACCTTGGTGGAGGTTTTTTGTTTTGTTTTGTTTCGTTTTGTTTTTTACCTCTTCGGTTCTCTGAGCTTTCCGGGTCTCTGATGCGGTATCTGCCAATGATATTGCAAAGTTTTCAACCACTCTTACTTCAAATATTCCTTCTGGTACTTTCTTTCTTCTCCTGGTATCTCTCTCTTTCCATTTCACTTTGTAAAGTTTTGAGTGAATAATCTTCAAATTCAAATTATTTTCTCACCTGTGTTGAGTTTACTAATAAAATGCATCAGACATTCTTCATTTCAGTTACTGTGTCTTTCGTTTTTAGCACTTCCTTTTGGTTATTTCCCATAGTTTCCTTCTTTTTACTGATATTGTTATCTGGGCTTACATATTTTTTACTTTTTTCATTAGCATCCTTAACATATTAATCATGATTTTTTTATTTATTTACATATTTATTATTTTATTTAAACTTTAAAAAAATTATTTCAGAGAGAGAGAGAGAGCCTGAGCAGAGGAGGGGCAGAAAGGGAGGGAGAGAGAGAATCTTAAGCTCCACACTCAGCACAGAGCCCAATGCAGGCCTAAATCCCACGACCCTGTGATCATGACCTGAGCAGAAATCAAGAGTTGGATGCTCAACCAACTGAACCACCTGGGCGCCCCAATCATGGCTATTCTAAATTCCTTTTGTTCCAGAATAGGTGTTTTATGCGAGTCCGTTTCTGATGCTTGTCCTGACACTTCAGATTGTGTTTTCCTTGTCTTTTGGTATGGCCTATTATTTTTTTATTGAAAGCTAGACTTGTTATGTTGGGTAATAGGTACTGAGTTACACAGACAGTTAGCACAAGGATTTACACCAGTATCTGTTTAGAAGTTGGGCTGTATTTAAGATTTGCTGTGGCTATAGGCACCAAGGATTTCACATTCCTCTATTATTTTGTTTTCATCTCTTCCTGGCATTGAGGTTTCCTTTTTACTGTATCTCAGAGAAAAGCTATGCCTTTTACAGCTCTTGGAGCTTTCTATTATTATTCTGATAGCTTGTTAGTGTGGTGGTGAACTGACTAAATCTCAGTCTCAGGCCCATGTGTCAGGTAGTTCTTCACAAGTGTTTCTATCCCTTTTTCAGGGTCCACCTTCTCTCTTATTTCCCACTTCCTTCCATGGCTGTAGTGTTCCCTTTCTGCTTCCTTGAAGCCCAGCTGCAGATGACTATATTTTAGTTTAGTTTTTTTTTTAATTTATTCATTTCATTTAGATTCAAGTTAGTTAACATACAGTGTAATATTAGTTTCAGGAGTAGAATTTAGCAATTCATCACTTACATATATCACCCAATGCTCATCACAACAAGTGCACTCCTTAATGCCCCTTGCCCATTTAGCCCATCTCCTACTCACCTCTCTCTTCTCCAGCAACCCTCAGTCTATACTCTGTATTTGAGTCTCTTATGGTTTGCCTCTCTCTGTGTCTTTATCTTGCTTTCCCTTCCCTTCCCATATGTTCATTTATTGTGTTTCTTAAATTCTACATATGAGTGAAATCATGATTGTGTTTCTCTGACTTATCTCTCCTAGCATAATACACTCTAGTTCCATCCATGTTGTTGCAAATAGCAAGATTTCGTTCTTTTTGATTGCTGAGTAATATTCCACTGTGTGTGTATACACACACACACACACACACACACACACACATATACCACATCTTTATCCATTCATCAGTTGATGGACATTTGGGCTCTTTTCATAATTTGGCTATTGTTGACAGTGCTGTTATAAACATTGAGGTGCATGTGACCCTTCAAATCAGCACTTTTGTATCCTTTGGATAAATACCTACTAGTGCAGTTGCTGGGTCGTAGGGTAGGGTAGTTCTATTTTTTACAGAAGCTCCAAACTGTTTTCCTGAGTGGCTGCACCAGTTTGCATTCCCACCAACAATATAAAAGTGGTTCCCTTTCTCCACATCCTCACCAACATCTGTTGTTGTTGCCTGAGTAGTTAATTTTAGCCATTCGGACAGGTGGGAGATGGTATCTCATTGTGGTTTTGATTTGTATTTCCCTGATGATGAGTGATGTTGAGCATCTTTTCCTGTGTGTCAGCCATCTGGATGTCTTCTTTGGAAAAGTGTCTGTTCATGTCTTTTGCCCATTTCTTCACTGGATTATTTTCGATAATCTCCCTTTGTCCTTAGGTGACACAAGAAGTCTGGAACTGGCTGAGGTGAGGCAGAATTCCTTTCCTCTCACTGGAATAAGAATTCAGAGTTGCCCTGTGAAGAATTCCTCCTGCTTGAAGATTAGGCTTCTGTTAGTAAGAAGAGCACAAGAGTATCCCAAGGTGACTATTCTGCTCCCCTGCCAGAGCCATGAGGGGATCTTTCTCAGATCCTCACCCTAAGGATCTACCGCGGTTTCTGGAGGGAGATATAAATCTCCTAAATTTATATATGCAACCTAAACCTTTTCTGTTATAATCAACACTACATAAAACTTCCACTTGGGCAGGCCATCTATAGGCATAGTGAACTTAGCATATCCACAAATACTTGACTTCTTAACCCCATCTAAAATTTGTTACTTTGCCAGTCATTTCTTTCTCCACAAATGGCACAACAATCTGAGTTGAGCCATGTATGTGGAGTCACCATTGATCTTTCCCTGTGCTTACCCCATGTGTAAAATCTATCTGCAAGTTTGTACTATTTCTGCGTTCCAATTTTTCCCTACTGCCACCACCTCAGTTCAATTCAGCGTCACCTCTTGCCTGGGAAATTTCAAAAGCTTTATTCTTGGTCTTTTCTTTTACTAACGCCTTCTTCCAATCTGTTTTTCACACAGCAGCCAAAATTGTTTTTTAAAGATCATTTAACTACCTGATTTTCCCTACAAAACTCCCACCTAGAGATTCCCACGGCTGTAAGAATAATGTATGGCCTCGTTTCTTTCTGATGTTTTCTATCGCCACATCAAATGTAAGTCTTGTTTCCTTCATACCACTTTCCACAATGCACAAATATATGCAGAGTGTATTTCTGTTTTCTCATTCTCTTCCCAGAGGAGATTGTAAGACCCATGATATCAAGGGTCAGATTTTGTGGTTCACTGGTCTCAATGTTGTGAGTGTGAATCAACTTCATTCTTTTGAACTCTGGGAGATAGCTACTGTGACCCAAAGGCATATTCAATTGGAATAAGAGGAGAAAAATTATATTCAAACAAGTTCTGGAGCATAAATATTTTTTTTTTCTTTTTCATGGAGTGCAGATATTTTTGACTATACCAGTGGTCGGAGGGAGGCAAAGGATGTATATGAGCAGTCTATGGGTGGAAAAATAGAGTAGTTGTAAGCATGTAAAAAGGAAATACGATAAAAGATAGAAAATTCTGAATGTGTCATTGTTAATGTTTTCCTCAGGTGAGAAAGTATCTTTTCTCCTTTTGATTATGTAAAAAAAAAAAAAAAAAAAAAACGGGAGAAAAATATGTTCGCAAATAGTTCATACAACATTTCCTTACGTTTAAAAGAAACAGATTTTCCTTTTAAACAAAGAAAAAACATCTGGCACAATTCTGAGAGGATCTAAAGTTAAACATTGATGCTGTAGGAGATCTTGAGCCACCAGAAGTAAACGTGGACACTGTATGATAAGATGGCCACAAAGCTCATTTAGGGTATTTGACTTTCTTAAAGGAGTAGTCAAAATAAAAATAATAGTATTTAAAAAGTATCTCAAAGAATGTATCCGTGGGGTGCCTAGGTGTCTTAGTCAGTTAGGCGTCCAACTTCGGCTCGGGCCATGATCTCAGGGTTCGTGAGTTTGAGCCCCGTGTTGGGCTCTGTGCTGATGGCTCAGAGCCTGGAGCCTGCTTTGGATTTTGTGTCTTCCTCTCTCTATGCCTCTCCCCCCTTTGCGCTCTCTCTCTCTCTCTCTCAAAAATCAAATAAAAACATTAAGAAAATAATGTATCTATGAACCTCAGTTTGAGAATAACTGATGAAGACGAATGCTTTTTCTGAAACACAAGGATATGTCCTATCAGGATTTTCAAACTGTTTCCCTGACAGACTGAGTTGTTTTAGGGACTGTGCAAACAATACAGTATATTCTATCAAATAATGAAGATTTTAACCACCCGAGGAAAGCGTTCATCACCTTTATATGTTTTACCCAGCAAAGTTCAAAAAAAAAAAGAGTCCTGTTGCTGCAAGTGTTTGAAAAATCTCAGTCCTGGGTGAGCTCTCAGGGCCGTTTGAACAAGGTCAGTGCTGCACAAGAGGGAATGTGTGTTCTTTAAACAGTGGCATAATTAAATAAGTTCAGGAAATAATGTGTTTAGGTCACATGTATTATTGACCTCAGGAATTTTAATATGCTAGTTTGGAAGGTAAAAATTCAGGAGAGGAGCATAATATGTTGTTTTTTTAATTAAGATAACAGTTGTATGTGTGTTTGCTTATTTTGTTTCATTTGCTTATTTGCAGGACACCAATCTACATTAGTGAGACAATAATAGGATTTGGGAAGCATTGTTCTAAATAATAATATAGTATCTTGTATCTATTAAATGCAACACTAGGGGCGCCTGGGTGGTTCAGTTGGTTAAGCGTCTGACTTCGGCTCAGGTCATGATCTCGCAGTCCGTGGGTTCGAGCCCCCCGTCGGGCTCTGTGCTGACAGCTCAGAGCCTGGAGCCTGCTTCGGATTCTGTGTCTCCCTCTCTCTCGACCCTCCCCCGTTCATGCTCTGTCTCTCTCTGTCTCAAAAATAAATAAACATTAAGAAAAATGCAACACATATTCGTAGGATAAAGTTGGTCTCCTTACCCAGTTTTATAGATAAGGTCTGAAAATACATAATGTGCCTAAGATTATACAGTAAGTAAGACATCAGCATTTGAACTCAGGTTTGTTTGACTTTCTATTATTCAAAATTAGGTGCATCATTTATTTCAATTTTTTTTTTCAAAATGTAGCTTGGATCTACCAGTTTCCTGAACACCAAGCCTGCCTACTGGTTTTCCGGTTTTAATTTATTAGACAGGTATTAAATTTCTTATTGTAACAATGCCACAACTTTGCCCTAATGGGGCAAATGTACTAGATAAATTCAACGCATTTCTAATTCTGAAATCCTAACTTCTCTGGATTTTCACAATGCATAGGTTTCCTAAGTTGTTTGTCCTCTCATTTTTTCATTTCAAAAATTCTTATTTGTCTGAGCTAATTTCTTGTATCCTTCTCCCCGCCTCCCTCCCCTTTTTTTCTTGAGTTTCAAGTTTCTTACTTTCTGTTTTCATCCAAAATTAACTGTTTCTGTGTTTCCTTCTGTATCCTCACCTATCCCCCTATGGTAGGGAGAAGGAGACTACTTTGAAGGAGAAAAACCAGTCATAATATTTGTAAAGAAATAAAGTAATGTGTGGTCACCTGGGTGGCTCAGTTGGTTAAGCATCTGACTCGATTTTAGCTCAGGTCACTCAGAGCTGACAGTGCAGAGCTGCTTGGGATTCTTCATCTCTCTCTCTCTCTCTCTCTCTTTGCCCTCCCCCACTCACACTTTCTCTCTCTCTCAAAATAAATAAATAAACTTAAAAAAAAGTGGTGTGATTATTTTTAACTTTCTTAAATTCTTAAATAATTACAGATTCATAGAAGTTGCAAATATAGGACAGGAAGATCCCATGTACCCTTCACATGGTTTCCCCCAAAGGTTACAAGTTAAATAGTTGTACAATATCAAAACTAGGAAATTGACACCGGTGCAATGTAGGTTTATAGCTCTATTATTTTATCACATGTATAGATTCGTGTGACCACCACCGCTATAAAGATACAGAATGGTTTTTTATCATACTGGTGTGGATATCAATCTTTGAATAACTATGCTATGAATCCCACGGGGCGTTTTTGAAGCTATCTTTTCAAAAACAGAATGGAGCCCAATGAGCAGTGCTTTCTAAAGATTAGTAAGATGAAAGAGAAAACGACTTAGGTTTAGATATCATGGAGCAAAATGCTACTCTGGCATCAGAGAACGAGAAAGAATCAGCAGAGACCTCAGACAGATAAAGCAGGCAGACACTAAGATTCCTTAAACGCCAAACATACAGAGGAATAAAAAAAAAAAAAAAGTGGGATAGAAACCCTCAACTCAGAAACTGATTAACTTGTAAAGGTCATCTAGGTGGGCCCCTCTTCCCTCCAACACCCAACCTCATGCCATCCAATATCTGGAAAGGTGCATACCTCGAGAGAAAGGCTGCCTAGCCTCTCTGAACATAGATAACGACACAAACAACTGGCCATCTAGCCACATGATAAACATCATCCCAGGTCTGCACTAAGATTTGCTGCAGATCGAAGACTTCACGTCCCCCTATTTGACTCCTGGCTCTAAGTCGGGAGTCATAAATTGCTATTGGTAGTTCTCTAGTGCACTTAAACTTTCTATAACAGCTTTTCTCGTGTAACGTGTACAATTATCAGCTCAATCACGTCTTTTGTCTCACAGAGATTATAATAATACATAGTTTAAACTGCAAAGGTTGCCGTGATTTCCAAATCATTGCTTTGCTGCATTCGTTTGTGGCTGTAGTGCGATTAGCTCTAGTATGTCAAAGGCTGACAACATTCTTTAGGAAATAACGATTAGTAACGTTCTTTCACCCTCTAGGTACAGACGCGTGGTCCCAGGTTTTCTGGTACAACTAATGTGAGGTTGGTTGGTGTGTTGGTTTTAGCTAAAATATATACAATAAAATGATAGTGTTTTCAGATATCTTATTTATTTCTGACTCTCAACGAAGCCTGGTTGTGACTCGAGTCGTACATGGCATAGACAAAAAAAATGTAAATTTCAAAGGTACGAATTAAAAATTCGTACCGAATTTTCCCAGTATGTTATAAGATAAAAATATCTCTCAAGTGGATTTTGGAAGCCACTGTTCCTGTTTTAAGGCAGGATTTGGTACGTGAATGTAGTTTCCAGATATATTACCTGCAGCATGAAAAGATAATTCAAAATTTAATTAGAATTGCAAAAACTAATATGGTAATACATGGCCGGAGCTATAAACATAAGATTTCAATAGCATGTAACCGCACTTCCGAAACGTCCATAAACGTAATGTTTTTGGGTGCGTAATCTTCAGAACTTGTTTTATCATGTATAATTTTACATGTAATAAACAAATATAATTTTGCATTCTGAATTTTCTCACGGATTATTTCTAATGAGGCCCTTTTTGGGGATAAAATTCCTAAATTTTTTAAGGAGTCTGTAGTACTCATGTCAGTAGGCGAAGGGGTTTAATACATACAAGCTTTCAATGATCAAATTAATGAGTCATAGGGGTGCCTGGGTGGCTCAGTCGGTTAAGCGGCCGACTTCGGCTCAGGTCATGATCTCGAGGTCCGTGAGTTCGAGCCCCGCGTCCGGCTCTGTGCTGACCGCTCAGAGCCTGGAGCCTGTTTCAGATTCTGTATCTCCCTCTCTCTGACCCTCCCCCGTTCATGCTTCTCTCTGTCTCAAAAATAAATAAACGTTAAAAAAAAAATTAATGAGTCACAGACATGAAAAGTATAGTAGAGGGGAGATGGTCAATAATGTTGTCAACATATGATAATAGGGGCGACCTACACTTACCGCGGTTGACAGAGCGTAACACATAGAACTGCCAAATCCCTATGTTGTGCACCTGAAACTGGCAGAACATTGTGTGTCCACTATACTCCAATAAAAAAAATTAAAATTATTAATATTCAACATTTGGGCAGTTAGAAGCTACACGTTTTCACTGTTAGTCATGCTTTAGAATCAAAATCTTTGGAGAGATAATTATTTCCTAGTATTCCATTTCAGACTTGAGCACAATGCCCCGACACACAATTATGAATGGTTTTCAACGTACTTTGATGAAGGGAATGGTAATGGTGCCCCTTGTAACTTATTTAATATTCTCCCTTGATTTGTAGGAGGTATTTCTCTTAAGTCACACTATGGATTTCAGTCCTCCATTTGAATTCACTTTTATTAAAAGGGGTTTCTGAATATCATTCATGTTCTTCATAGTTCGTACTGTGCAGCGTCATGGGTGTTAGGAGAAATATTTTCTAGATGGCAACTTAGAGATAACCCAAGGTAAATCACAGGGGTGTTCTGCCGACTCTGGTTAGTGCTGCCAGGAGATGACACTGGCCTTGGGAAGAAACGGTTGCATGGGCCTAGAATTCCAAGGGTTAGGCAAAGATGAGAATGTCAGCTAGAGAATCCATTCGGGCCTTGCCTCTTTATCTTGCTGTGGTTGGACATGCTCTAATACTTTTCCTTGTTTTTATAAATTATCAGTGTTAAGTGATGTCATCATAATTAAATCATTGACAAGGGGCACCTGCATGGCTAGTCAGTTAAGTGTGTGTCTCTTGATCTCGGCTCAAGTCGTGATCTTATGGTTTGTGAGTTTGAGCCCCACATCAGTGCAGAGCCTGCTTGGGATTCTCTTTCTCTGTCTCTCTCTGCCCTTCCCCTGCCCAGGGTCTTGCTCTCAAAATAAACAAATAAACTTAGAAAAAAATAAAAACATTGACGACATCTTATTTTGACATATGATTAATATTTTTAGTCACTTCTCCCATATTGTTTTCTTGTGCTGTATTTTAAAAATGTACAAAATTTTGACACAAAAGTCATAAGAAAGAAGCTGTTATATGAATAAGAAATAATATCAAATAAGTAAACATCCTTTCAAAGAACAAATATATAGGATCAGGAATCAGGCAAATTGAACAAACTATGGCCTAAAAGAAAGGGTAGACAGGTAGTGTTGCCACATTTTTCAAGTAAATATAGAATTCTCAACTCAAGCCTGAAATTTATATAAATCATGATTTTTTTTTTTAGTGTATGTCCCTTGTAACATTAAGATATACTTCTGCTAAAAAAAATCATTTGTTGTTTATAAAGCAACGGCTAACTTAGCTGTGTTCTCCCTTTTATCTGGCAACTCCATTTAAGACAGGAGACCCACTGGAATTACCGTATTTTGGCACCGAATGCAAGGAAAGTTTCAGTTATGGTTGGATTAACCCTTGACTTCATGTCTCCATTCTCATGAAGACCATACAGTCAAATAACCAGGGCAACAAATTTGATGTTACCTCTTTTTAAAGCTGAATTCAACTTGAATTCATCTTTCCCAGATTTGTTACATTTCCTATCATTATTTTCTTTTGTGAATTCACACACACACGCACGCACACACACACGTATCTGTGGGAACTAACCAGTTTTTTTTGCAATATCTGAATTTAGTTGTGAGAAGAAATATATCATATATCATATATACATATATATATATATATATATATATGATTGTTATTGCTTAGTTATTTGTATTGTAGGGTTTCTAAAAGGTTCTACTAAGTAATGAAATGTTACATGGCTTGTCTAATTCAAATAACCAAACTTTAAAAGGAGCTTATTCATTATTATATATAAAGCCTTCCCCAAGAGCACAGCTGTGCAATTTAATTCCATTGAAACCTCCTCCCACTTAGCAAAATATTTAGATACATAGACATATAGATAGAGAATCCTAATAGGGCAGGAGGAAAGAGACAATGATTAAAAGATAAATTCCACTTGCCACAACATATTTTCATGATTTTCCCCCCTACGAATCTACTGCCTTTGGGATGTTGTGTGCCAGAAATAGCAGTCAGAACAAGTTGTAGCTGAAACATATTGTTGCATGTGTTTTATGCCCTGCCGTTCTCCTGATGAATCTCCTGCCTTTTGAATAAAAATCCTTCCGTCAAATAAGCCATCACACATCAGTATCAGTGAACAGTCACCTTTCTTTCCTAATATTAGACTTTGCAGCCCACAGAGCTGCGGCTCCAACAGCTGTGTTCCAGGAAACACAGAACTGATCAAAGGTCATTGATACTGATAGCACTTACTTAGCAGGTGCCTTGGCAATCGGTTTTAATGAGTCTGAGCCATATTCGTTTCTTCTCCTGCTGCTGGTCTGTTGAAACAAGAAAAGAGAGAAAGAAAGTAACAGGTGACAGAGGTGTCAAAGACGCCATAGGCACAGACTTCCTTGATAAGCTTTGATTTAAAGAGCTAAGAGGCAAAACCCAAAATAACTCCTGATGCGTACGTTCTCGCTACAGTGGCAGTTAGAAGAGGCTTAGGAAACTCATCTTCCTTGAGTGATAGTCAGTAATGACTCAATATGACTTGGACCTCATTGTTATTCCACGAGGCACACCTGCATCCCCAAGGTACAATTTGAAGTGGTTATTTTAATCAAGAAGTGCCAAATGGTGGCAACATGGAGCTTCACCACCCAAAGTTTAGAACTTTAATGCCATTTTCAGGAAGTCTCTTTTTTTTTTTTCTTGTTGGTACAATTAAAAGTCATGCCTCCATGTCCTGCCCACCATTGGATGCTTTAGGCTCTCCATCTATTTTTATGAAAGCATCTGGGTTTTGTTAGTGACTTGATCGGTAGCAACGGATGATGAATTGGGTTGTAAGTTGTTGACAAATCTGGACAGGAGGGTCAACCAGCACAAGGTAATGAAACAAGAATTATTCAGTCCCTAGCCAATATTCAGAAGAAGTATAGATGTAACTATCATGACTGATCGAAACACGACAATAGGTAACAACTTCCAGGTTACAGAGTCTCTTTAATGTATGCATTCATTCAATCAGTCATTTGTTCAAAGCTATTATTTGACTACGTTGTATGTGTCTGTGTGTATATGGTAGGCATGACGTTCGGCAAAGGAGAGACAGTGGTGAACCTGAAGTTTACCACTCTGCCCTAATGGATCCTGGTGGTAATTCTGTGTTGACTTCTGTGTCTGTTTATAACCAGAGTTAATGTTAGTTTGATTTTGGGTGAACTGATTAACTCGTGATATAACTTTTTAAGAGTTCTGTGGGAGGACCTGTGAGTTGAATGCTTATTTTGTATGGATAATTGCTTGTGGAAGGGATCTTCTTTTTTGATCGAACAGAGCACCTTAGTTACCTATTTCTGTGTAGAAAATTATGACAAACTTAGAGACTAAAACCAACACACATTTATCCCATTTACCTTCTGTAGGTCAAGAATGCAAGTGTAGCTTTGCTAAGTGGTTCTGGCTCAGGGTCTCCCACAAGGTTGCAGTCAAGATATTGGCTGGGCTGTAGTTATCTGAAGGCTTGACTGGCTGGTGATCCGTTTCCAAGTGTAACTCCTAGACGCAGAGAAAGTTCTTTGCTGGAAGTCAGAGAGATAGGGCAGAAGGAGACATCAGAGAGATTCAAAGTATGAGAAGGACTCACCCCACCATTGCTGGAGAAAAGCACAAGGGAAGCATGAGAGGGGCCATAGATAGCTTCTAGAAGCAAAAACCAGTCTCCATCTGACAGTCAGCAAGCAAACAGGGACCTCAGTCCTACAACCAAAAGGAATTAAATTTAACCAACAACCTGAGATTCTTCTTGGAGCCTCTAGTAAGAAATGCAACTGTAATTTCAGCCTTGTGAACATAAAAGCAAGCAGAGGACCCAATCAAGTCCACTAGGGGGGACTGATAGGTGAAAAGTCTAGTTCCTGATTCCATAGGCATCTCCATGGGGCTGTTCATGGTATAGAATCTGGATTCTCTCAAAACAGATGAACTAGGGGAGAATCAGAACCCAAGAAAAAAAGCTGCAGTACCTTTTAGAATCTAAAAGTACAAATGATATACCACTGATTCTCCCACATTTGTTTTTTTTGGTCACACAGAACAACCCTGGTACAGTGAGGGAGGGGACGATTCGAAGGTGTAAACAACCAGGAGGCAGGGACCATTAGAGGTCATCTTAAAGGCTACTGACACCTAAAGTTTTCATAATTCTAAACATGGGAAAGTTTTAACATTTTAATTTTCAGTAGCTAACAAGGTCAGTGGTTTAAAAATGAGTTGTTTTTTTTTTAACCGAATGGCTTAACAGCGTTCACTATGTTGCTTCATTATTTAAGTTGATTAAAATAGTGGGTCACTTTTTGAATCTCATATTGGCATGCCTTTCTACATAGTTCAGATGAGATCTCTCTCTTGTGTTTCTATTAAGTCATACTTTTCTCATTTTAGAAATATGGGACTGTATGAGTTTTCTATTGCTGATGTAAAGTAATATATTGCCATAAATGTAGTGGCTCAAAACAACACAGTTTTTAATCTCAGAACTTCTGCAGTTCAGAGGCCCTCGTGGACTTGATTGGGTCCTCTGCTTGCTTTTATGTTCACAAGGCTGAAATTACAGTTGCATTTCTTACTAGAGGCTCTAAGAAGAATCTCAGTTGTTGGTTAAATTTAATTCCTTTTGGTTGTAGGACTGAGGTCCCTGTTTGCTTGCTGACTGTCAGATGGAGACTGGTTTTTGCTTCTAGAAGCTATCTATGGCCCCTCTCATGCTCCCCTTGTGCTTTTCTCCAGCAATGGTGGGGTGAATCCTTCTCATACTTTGAATCTCTCTGATGTCTCCTTCTGCCCTATCTCTCTGACTTCCAGCAAAGAACTTTCTCTGCCTTTAGGAGTTTATGTGATTAGATTGGGTCAGTCAAGATAATCCCAGAGAATGTGTCTTAAGGTCCATAATCAGTCCAGTATTTGCAGATGGGTACTTTCATTAACCTGCTTCCTGCAGCAGTATTTTGAAGTCTGACCACCTTCATTCATTTTTTCCCCCTTTCTGTCCCTTTAAGTCCAAAGAAGTACTGGTATGAAATTCTCAGGAGCCTGTGGGCTTTGTGTGAAATTCACAGGTCCTCTCTCCATAAGACAGAAGCCATGTCCACAAATCCTTCTGAGATAATGCCTTCTCTCTCTTTGGCTTCTGCTAACATGGCTGAGAGTCTACACCCTAAAGCTTCCTGCAGATGCTCCTTTGATGATGAGAATCTATGAGGCACCTCCTTAATCTCTTCAAAGAGCCCTTTGTGTGACTCAAGTTGCTAATCTTTTGATGTCTCTGAGGTTTTCGTAAAACATTGTCCCGCCACGAACTTAGCTTTCACACTACTCCACAGTTTGGGAATTAATCTCTTAATTTTATTGTCTTTTGCCATCTGGATTGTCCAAAAAGTTCCCAAATAATCAAGTCTTGGTTCCTTTTTGTTCAAAAAATTTTCACACAATTTATCTCTCTCCTTGCACATTTCACAATCAGCAGCATGAAGAAGCAAGAAAAGCTTTCAATGTTTTTCTTGGAAATCTCCTCAGCTGATTATCCAGGTTTGTCTTTTGACAAGTTGTGCTTTTCACATAACTTCAGGACAAAATTCCCTTAAACTTTCTGCCACTGTGTAATAAAGACCTCCCTTCTTTTGGTTCCTGGTAACATGTTCTTCACTTTCTTCTGTGCTTCCCACCACAGCACCTTTAATGTCCATTTTACTAACAGTCTGTTCATGACAATATAAGTATTATTTAAGGTGATGCAGGTTTTCTCTCTAATGGTCCTTAATTGACCCGACATTGTTACGAACTACACCAATACTCTTATAGTATCCCTCACAAAATAACCTACCCTTTCAGAAACGTAGTGATTTTATAAATACAGCCCTAGAATAATGCACATTTCCTAAAATAAATTCACGTGTACCACCTCTCATAAGACAGATAATGTCATTGATTAAGCTTTCTTTCTAAGCTCGAACACTGTCTCACCATCATTCTAAGCAATGCACTCAAGGCTACCATTAATAATCCCTAAGTTTTGGCATGTGCAAAAACAAAATATATATGCCAAATATTAGTGCCTTCTTGAATTATCTGGCATAACCACTGTAATAATAGATAGAAACAGATCTAAAAATGCAAAACTACAATAGTGAATATGTCTTACGTTATCACTTGAGGTAACCTGTCATTTTAACTCCATATTATACAAAGAAAAATACATTCAGCAATTTTCACACATAGTATTATTATTTTTATAAAAAAAAATTTGGCTCATTACTAAACACTGAAATCATACAGAATAATACAAGCCATAAACCTTTTCCTGCTACTCAGAATGAATGCCCTCGATATTTATTCCAGATCATTTTAGGTATCTCTCTCTTCATATACACAAATAGAATGATAAGTGAATGGACAGGTGGAATTACAAATAGGCAGAAAAAATTTAAAGAACAGGACCTAGTGCACATGTGTTTCATATAAAATACTAAATTTTATTTTATTTTAATAATAGAAAAAGAAAGTGGAAAAAATTGGACTAGTTGTTGAATAAAAAATAGATGTTTATTCAGCTGAGAAATCTTTAAAAGATACTTCTAAAATAAAATAAAAAATTTGGGGGTGGTGGTGGTTAAGGTCACTCACTCCTCTGTGGTAATTAAATAGTTCAATTTTACCAGTATTTATTGTCTACCTGCAATGAAGGGCCAAGAAAGATGAAGTAAGAAATTCAATTATATTTTCTTATACAATCTGGTCTCATATTTTCTGATTTTTGCAAGTCTTGAATTTATTTGTAGATTGTCAATATATTTAATAGTAATAATACATTGTGCATCCAGGGTTTTAGTGCTTTTAAACAAGTCCACGTTCATTTCCAGCACTTGCCATAGAGTTCCCAGTGTTCAGTTCTTTATTTGATGTCATCTCTGGGCTGGTTGAATGTCAGCTTCAAATACTATTTTATTTTCTCCAGAAAGGATTATTGGTGTCAGCCCAGCAGTTTTGAACTTAAAAACAACAACAACAACAACAACAAGAAAAACTCATCTGCTTATTAAATTTTTGGTATGTTCTTTGCCTCAGATGTTTGTTGACACGGATCTACTGTCTACGGGAATTGGCCATTGTTTTGGAGAAGCTTAGGTTGAGCTAATATTGGTAAATCAAGGTGATTTACTTTTCAGCTTAATTGCTTCATCGTGTAGGCTGGAAATTAAGTGACTTCACAGTTGTTGTTTTTTTTTTTTTAACTGAAAAAAGAAAACTCTCTTTGGATTTATAGAGTCCTACTGAGATTTCATAAAACATTTTTCCTAATATATTTGAATGAATTTTTTTTTTATTTTCTCTTCAGTCTTCTTCATCAGAAACACCAATCTTTGCATGTAGGATCTATCTAGAGTCCAGTCATCATAATCTTTGCCTGCCATTATTTATTTCACTTCATTTTATATAATTTCCTTAAATCTGCCCCCACGATTCCAAAACCTCTTCAATTTTAGTTTTTATGAAATTTTACCTTTCACCTCTAGAATGTTACTCTTACCTTCTTAATCCTTTCTAAATTCTACAAGCTCATTTTTGTTTTATCGTGGTAGAATTTACACGAAGGAGAAAACCATTTTAGCTTATTGTTCTGTGAATTTTGAAACGTGCATGACTCTGCATAAGAGCACTGTACACAGAAAAGGTACTGAATCAGTCAGTCACACTGAAAGTTCTCAAAAGCTCCTTTGTAGGGAAGCCCCTTTTATCCATCCCAAGGTTCTGGCAACCAGTAGACTGTTTATGTGTCTATACTTTTCCTTTTTCCAGAATATCATATGAATGGGATAATGCAGGATGTGGGCTCAAGTCTTTTTTGTTTCACTTAGCTTATTGCTTTCACAATATACCCATATTGCTTTGTGTATCAGGAATCCGTTCCTCTTTAATACTGAATTATTTCATTACATGAACGTAACCATTTTTTAACCCATTCATGACTTAAGGGTCATTTGGGTTATTTCCACTTCTTCATGATTTATTAATAAAACCCTCAAAACACTCACATGCAGATTTTTGTACAAATACGGGTTTTTATTTCTCTTTGGCATATCCATGGGGGTGAGGTTGCTGACTTTATGCTAAATATATGTTTAATCTCATACAAAACTACCAAGCTCTTTTCCAAGGTAGTTGAACGACCAGTGATGTATAAGCCCTAGTTTTTCCATATTTCTCACCAGCACTTGGAATTATCAGGTTTTTTTTAAAAAGTCCATTCTAACAGTGTGGAGTGATATCTCATACTTTTAATTTGCATTTCCCTAATGAATAATGGTGTTGAGTTTTTTCCTTTTTCTCTTTCTCTCTTTCTTTCTTTCTTTTTCTTAAATGTGTTTACTTGCATTCACCTTTCTTATTTGGCTAAACATCTGTTCAAACCATTGGACCATTCTTTTTACCAGGTCATTTGATTTCCTATTGTTGATATTTTGAATATTCTGTGTGTATTCTGAATATGTATGCAGATGTGTTTGGCAAGTATTTTTTTCCTCTCTGAGGATTACCTTTTCATTTTATTACCTGTCTTTCAAAGAGCAGAAGGTTTTAAGTGTGATGAGGTCCAATTATCAATTTTTTTTTTTCTTTTCTCGATCATGCTTTGGTGACCTAAGAACATTTTGCCTCCTTCAAGATTAAAAACTCTTCTCCTTCTCTCTCTGCCCCTCCCCCATTCATGCTCTGTCTCTCTCTGTCTCAAAAATAAATAAAAGTTAAAAAAAAGTTAAAAAAAAAAAGGGGCGCCTGGGTGGCTCAGTTGGTTAAGCGACCGACTTCAGCTCAGGTCACGATCTCACGGTCCGTGAGTTCGAGCCCCGCGTTGGGCTCTGGGCTGACGGCTCAGAGCCTGGAGCCTGTTTCAGATTCTGTGTCTCCCTCTCTCTCTGCCCCTCCCCCGTTCATGCTCTGTCTCTCTCTGTCTCAAAAATAAATAAACGTTAAAAAAAAGTAAAAAAAAAAAGATTAAAAACTCTTTTCCTATGTTTCCTTTCAGATGTTTTATAGTTTTAGGCTAGATATGTGGGTATATGTTTCTTTTTGAGTTTGTTTTTATATGTAATGCAGCAATATCTGCATTACATGTTTTTATATGTAATGCAGGGTATCTCACATGTGGATACCCCATTGTTCGACCTGCTTTTGTTGAAAAGATGCTTTTTTCCATGTAATTACTTTTACACTTTTATCAAAATTCAATTTACTTTTCGTGTGGGTCATTTTCTAGACTCTGCCATGTGTGTCCTTCTTTCCCCCAATATCACACAGTCTTGATCACCTGGCTTGATAGTAAACTGGAGATCAGGTAACATGAGTCCTCTAACTTGTTCTTTTTCAAAATTGATTTGGCTAATTCTATTTTATTTGCCCTTCCATATACATTTTGAAATTAGCTTGTCAATTTCTTTAAAAAAAAAAAAAGGAATCCTTCAGGGATTTTTTTGGGTACTGCAGTGAACCTATGGATCAGTATGGGGGAAAACTAACACCTTGATAACATTGAGTCATCCAACCATTAACATATTATATCTTGAGTTATTGAGGTGTTGGCTTTTTTCATTAGTGTTTTGTAGTTTTCACTATATTCTTCCTGTATTATTTTAATGTTTATTTATTTTTGAGAGAGAGAGAGAGAGAGAGAGTGAGAGAGAGAGCGTGGGCAGGGGAGAGGCAGAGAAAGAGAGGGAGACACAGAATCTGAAACTGGCTCCACGCTCTGAGCTGTCAGCACAGAACCTGACACGGGGCTTGAACTCAAGAATGGCCAGATCATGACCTGAGCCGAAGTCGGACGCTTAACCGACTGAGGCACCCACGTGCCCCTTCTTCCTGTATTTTGATAGGTGTATGTTTAAACATTCCATTTTTGTGTTAGTATATCAGTTACTTAAAAACTTTTTAATTTCTAATTTTTATTGCTGCTGTATAGAAAATCAATGGATGTTTTATAGCCTCATATTGTATTCAGTGACCCTGATAAACTCATTATTTCTAACAGCTGGAGTTTTTTTTGAGATTTTTTTGGCAATTTCTACAAATATAATAATGTCACCTGTGAATAGAGACAATTTTATTCATTTATTTCCAATTTGTATGGCTTCTATTTTATTTCTTGCCCTATTTTAGTCTCTGGAATCTTTAATACAGTGATTAATAGGAGTAGAGTTGCTACATTTAGCAACATTTTTATGTATATATATTTATGGCGTTCAGTTAAATTTGAATTTCAAATAAATAAAAAATAATGTATTTATTACAATTGTGTCCAAGATATTGAATTGGATATTCTCATACTAAATACATAATGTCAGAAACACAAATTTAATAGAACATCCTGTATTTTACATGGCAACCCCAAACAAGAGTGGTAATGCTCAACGTCCTTGCCTTGTTTACTATCTCATAGGAAATGCATTCAGTCATTCATAATTAATTATTCTTGAATAACAGACTTTTTGTGGATAGTCTTTCTTGGTTTAATCGAATTCCTCCTTTTCATCTTTTGCTGAGGGGTTTTGTTTTCAATAGGAAATGGCACTGAGTTTTCTCTAATGTTTTTTCTGCATCTATTGAGATGATCATATAGGACTTTTTTTTCTTTTCTTTTCTGTGTATATGTGTATTATGTTGATGAGTTTTTTGAATTTGGAAATAACCTTGCATTCCTGAGATGAACCCAGCTTAGTCAGGATGCATAGGATTCAATTTTCCAATATTTTGAGGAAGATTTTTGTATCTACCTTCATGGAAGTTATTGTTTCCTTCTCTTTGAGTCTTTAGTTTTGACATCAGTGTGGTGCTGGCTTCGTAAAATGAACTGGGGAAGTGTTATCTACCTTCTAGTATCTGGAGAACTCATGGAGAATTGATATGATTTCTTTGTTAAATATTTGGTACAGGGGCGCCTGGGTGGCTCAGTCGGTTGAGCGTCCCACTTCAGCTCAGGTCACGATCTCATACTCTGTGAGTTTGAGCCCCGCGTCGGGCTCTGGGCTGATGGCTCAGAGCCTGGAGCCTGCTACCGATTCTGTGTCTCCGTCTCTCTCTGACCCTCCCCCGTTCATGCTCTGTCTCAAAAATAAATAAACATTAAAAAAAAATTAAAAAAAAATTTGGTACAATTTGTAGTGATGCCATCTGGCCCCAGGGTTTCTTCTGATAGAAAGATTTAAACTATGAATTCTATTTATTTAATAGATTTGGGACCATCCAGGGTACCTATTTCTTTTTGAGTGAGTTTTATTTGTTTTTTCTTTCAGGAAATTCTTCCATTTCAATTAAGCCATTGAACAATTTTCAACTTTAGGTTTACGCAGATCTTTATTATTATTTTTTTTGATGCGTGTAGGATCTTCTGTGATGTCCTTATTTCCTTTCTGATATTAGTAACTGTATCTTTCCCTCTCTTTCT
>NW_026057578.1:55642114-55717114 GCF_023721935.1 Panthera uncia | reverse complement strand
GGCTCCCGTCTTGCTCAGTAAAGCTTTCTTGTAAGCTGAAGTGTGGGTAAATACTTGGTTGTTGAGAAACAAAAACAATTCTTCTGGTTTTTTGAATTCTCAACGAGCGCATGTTCCTTCTGCAATGCAAGGTAAAAAAAAAAAAAAAAGAACACCATGGACAAGAACAATGAGAGCTTTATGGATAGACTTGGAAAGACACCTCTTGTCATTTCATAATTGAATAAAGGTAAATGACATTCTGGCGTTGTCTGGAATACACTTGGCATTCATGGTTTGGCATCAGATTGCAGACCTTACCTGCAAAATGAAGCATTTATTTAATTTCAAACAAGAGAAAAACTATGACATTTATTCATTTGCCAACTCCGAAAGTATAAAAATGTAAAATCACTTCAAATTGTGATATATAATGTTTAAATGTATTCCATTTGTGTAATTGTATTAGGCCCAGCTGGTATTTTAAGGTTTTGTGAGTAATTTCTTTCTTTTTTTTTTTTTTTAATTTTAAACTGGAAGTTGTTTTCTTTAAAAATATTTCTTTCTTTTGTCTTCGATATATGGGCGTTTGCTTTAATTTAAAATTTGGTTTCAGGGGTGCCTGGGTGGCTCAGTTGGTTAAGCATCTGACTTCGGTTCAGGCTCAGGCCATGATCTCAAGGTTCATGGGTTTAAGCCCCATGTTGGGCTCTGTGCTGACAGCTCAGAGCCTGGAGCCTGCTTCGGATTCTGTGTCTCCCTCTCTCTCTGTCCCTCCCCAACTCACAAGCTCTCTCTCTCAAAAATAAATAAACATTAAAAATTTTTTAAGTAAAAAATAAAAATTAGTGGTAAAAAAGTTAAAAAATTAATAAATAAAATTAGATTTCAAAAGTAATTAATAGTAAATTGATAGTGGGACAAAATTAGTTCAAACTTTTTGTATCCTATAGGTAGGGTCATTTATTTCTTTTGTGCCTCTAAGAGATGAGTCTTTAGGTTACTATTCTCTCTGTGCAGTCTGTAGGGACCTCAACCAAGAATGTTGGTTGGAATGTTTCAATCTGGCATTGAAAATAAGAGATTTGAAAATATTTTGTTGAAGAAATTATAATGAAAATAATTCAATTAAAAAAAAAAGGAAAAGCTTTATTTACGAGATGTTATTTTCACCAAAAGGGGCCAAATTATCTAATTTCCAGGAATTGAGACTCAAACCATCAACGACCATCAAATCTAAAGCGATCTAGCTTACATTAGAACAAACATACTTACCAAAGTATTCTTAGACCCGGAGCAGTGTTGCAAAAGGAGCCTGGTGAGGAAGGAATACAAGGAAGATAAAGAAGGTCATTATCACCTAAGCAGATCCTTCAGAAAAAAAGCTCACAGCAAGGTCAAGTTAGACTGACTTCCTTCCTTCCTTCCTTCCTTCCTTCCTTCCTTCCTTCCTCCTTTCTTTTAGAGAGAGGGAGAGTACAAGCGGGAGAGAGAGGCAAAGGGAGAGAGGGAGAGAATCCGAAGCAGGCTCCACACTCAGCACAGGAGCCCAACAGGGGCTCAGTCCCACCACCCTGAGATCACCATCTGAGATGAAATCAAGAGTGAGAGGCTGAACAGACTGAGCCACCCAAGCACCCCTCACGTTAGGCATTTCTTCAGTCATTTTAGAGAGGTAGAGATTTTTCTGGGGAGCGTTTGGGATAAAGTTGACCAATTTGAGTAATTTAGGCCAATTGATCTGTAATTCTTCTTCCAGATATCCAGGTCTAACTAAAAATTATCAGGGTGATGTAGACAAGAGAGAGGTTTGGTCCTAGTTACCTGGAATGCAGAATCTGACAGACCTGCCAGGAGGTTCTTATTCAACTACCATTTCACAGTGACAGTCGCCATACATCCCCAGTCTAGTGCCTTTGTTAATAGCACATGTGCTTCAGGATAAATAACTGAACTTGACAAAAACTTGAATGCTGAATGCGACAGGTCCATTGTTAATTCGCACATTGAGTACTTGAGTACATAACAATAAAACTGACCTTACTGTGATTTTAAATGATTTTTTTAAAACTTCAGGCAATGAAGTTTAATATCCATTCTTTAAGAAATGCATAACGCATGTACATCAAAATTCACTTCATAAGCACAAATATGGTCAAGTGATATAAAATCCACTTGAAGTTTAAAATAATGACTTTTGCAATTTAAGAGTTTATTTTCAGTTGACCAAATCACTAGAAGGAATTAGCCAGAGAGATAGACATTTGGAAAGTTTTCTCTGTTTTCAAGCTTTTACAGTAAATTTTCTGCAGAGATAGTGTTGTATACATGTAATCTGCACAACAAAGGGCCCCCCATAGGTACAAAGGTTTCCAGGGTTGAGGCGAAATTGGCATTGTGTAAAGAGCACTGCGTTGCAAAAAGTGCAATAATTTAGGAGTAAAATGACCTTTTGTTTTTCTTCTAGCACTTTCAAGCCAAGGGAACACCGACTTTTGGCAAGTCTTTTAACCTTTCTATGAGTTAACTTGCACATCTGTGAAATCAAATATATAAATGCCTTCCATAGAGAGTTCCCATTACTAAAATCCAGATGGTACTCATTTCTACTTTTTCTCCTGAGACTGACGGACCTGCTAGACTTTGGGGCAATCGGAAGAGTTAATCTTACTTTTTTGTGGCATAGCGGAGGGTTCTTTGCAGACCATTTTCTTTGTGGTCCCATTGAGAGGGTACGGCTGTCTCTAGTGTAAAGCGATGAAGTAGAAGCATATCCCTCTCCCCTTTTCTCTGGCTGCCTTGTCCACTCAGCCTCCATCTTGACTATGACAGTACAAGAAGTGAATTTTAGGGCAATTGTAGGCATTGGACTTCACTTTTATCATTTCCAAAGAAAGAAGGTTTGCTCAAGGAAGGTTTGATGGAACATCAAGCTTCATGCTGAGTGAGTTCTCCTCCCTCACATTCCTTCTGGTCTACAATACTCTCTTTAAGCTATTTGGATGGACAAATCCATCCCTTCATGAACACTCACGTCTTCAACAGAAAGAGGTCCTCCGTTTTGGTTCTTTCCTGGATCCTCAAAATCGAGTGCCCTGGACTTTAGCCTAGGAAACAGACTCTTGCATACATCTAAACACAGTCTCTAAGATGGTTCGGCGATTCTATTAAGAAAGCGTCCTATTTGAAAAAAAAATTATTTTTTTCTGAAAGTCGATAAACCCTTTTGGACAAATAGATGCACATTTTGACACGAGGGGCATTGTGTAGTTTACCCCTGATTTTGGCACCTGGTGATGTCAAGTATGCATATGCAACAACAAAACTCACTTGCTCCTATTGTGGCACCAGCTCCCGGTCAATCCTATTGAGTTAGCCCTTCCTCTCCCCTGTCTAGGATGGGATTGTCAAGTTTCCCAGACACATTATCATTGGATACGATCATGCGTGGACATACTCAAAAGTGTTGCACAAGTGAGATAGTATTATGGTAGAAATGATGTCTGGTTCGCATCTGTATTCCCTTGAATCAAGAGGTCATCCTGGTATAGTACATACCATCGTCGCATGAGCCCAAAAGACACGAAAACAACACTGCCATTAACTGATAAAACAGTGGTTTTGAGATACATCCCAAGTTTAGAGATGTTCAACATGAAAAATTATGCATCTTGGAATCTATAAAAGATAACAAGTAGAAAAAAATATATACATTTACCCAATTGGATACTATCAAGGTAAACTAGAATGGCATATAAGCACTTCTTAACATGCAGCACAAATAATTATTGCAATATGATATTAAAATAGATTTAGTTTGAGTACTTCGATAGTTCTTTCAGCTTTTTTTCCCACAGATGGTTTATTTGTATGGAATATAATTTTGATCTTTTTCTACCTTAAATCCCTTTGTCGTCTTCTTCTTCTTCTTCTTCTTCTTCTTTCTTTCTTTTTTTTTTTTTTTTGAGTTAAGCTTATCTTTGGATTTAAGAACTCTTTCTTTCAGGTTTATTCATTTATCTTGAGAAAGAGAGAGAGACAGAGACATAGACAGAGACAGAGAGAGAGACAGCTAGCAGGAAAGGGACAGAGAGAAAGAGAGAATCCCAAGCAGGCTCCATTCTGTCAGCATAGAGCCCAGCATGGGGCTCGATCTCATGAACCCTGATATTATGACCTGAGCCGAAATCAAGAGTCGGACACTTACTCATCCCAAGTTGGGATGCCTGGGTGGCTCAGTAGGTTAAGCGACTGACTCTTGATTTTGGCTCAGTTCATGATCTCACCGTTTGTGAGAGGGAGCCACACATCAGGTCTGTGCTGACAGTGTGGAGCCTGCTTGGGATTCTCTCTCTCTCTTTCTCTCTGCCCCTGTCCTGCTCATACCCTCCCCCCCCTCTCAACATAAACAAATAAACTGAAAAAAAGAATCCTTTAACTTATTTAAAAAATTGTTGTCTTCATAACAAAACAAAAACAACAGCAAAAAAAGATATATGATGTGTGTGCATGTGCAGTTTTTTTAGGGAGGCAAGGCACGAATAAGGCCACAAAATAAGCTATGGTTTCTATGTGTGCCTACTCGCTAAATGAGCTTTCAGGTTCAGAAAGGGTCTTTATAGTAGTGTTCTCTGTAGTGTCCAATATTATGGTTTGCTCCAATCTGGGTTATGTAGTAACTTCTGTGTAGATTTTAAGAATAACCTTACTATGTTATCACTAAGGCAACAATACTCAGCATAGACAATGTAGACAGTATAGACAATACTCCAAAATGGAAAAAAAAAAGATTTCAGTTTCATTAAAAACATGATGGAACAAAAAGATTTGCAAGTAAATTGGCTATGGATTAACTACGGAATATGAAAGGTCTTTGGAATTTAAAAGGTGGTTTTAAAAAAAAGAATGTATTTCGACAAGCACCAATTCCTTTTCTCAACAATTGTATGCTCTTTTGAGTACGACCGGATAGCTTACGCTTTATTTTTCCTTATTTTTCAATAAAGAAAAAGTATTTGCCCCTCTTTTTAGATTATCACTCCTCTGTAAGAAAAAAAAATCCTCCCTAGTTTCTTTGTAACCGTTAAATGTATAGTGAAATATTTTTTACCCTGAGACGTTCATGTCATCTGGGTGTTTAAGATCATGTGTTTGTGAGGATAAGGAATCCTAGCCTGGCTTCTAATTTACTACAGACTCAGAAAGACATGTGTTGACCTGCATGGCCAACCTCAACAGACCAGTATTTAAGAAACAGCACAGGAAGTGACACAGAGAAACAAAGCTGGGACACCTGTCCGGGTCACTGTTGACCCATCATGCTTAACTAATTTTTTAGTGATCTCTGACCCAGATTTCCACAGTTCCACAGGGATTTATATCTTTCATGCAACAAATCCTACACCTGCGTTCAATTAATGAAACAAAACTCAACTTTGTTATCTGATGAACTGAGCAAGCAGGGCCATTGAGACAATTGTTTTATTATTGTATTGACAAATTATCCTATTAACAACTGGCTACTACAAAAATCAATTAAAATCTTGGCTGGGAAGTTTGAATATAGTTGGATAAGTAGAAATGGGAATTAAATAGTGTGTTGGTAGTTTTTTAAAATGTAGTTCATAAATTAGCAGCAAGCATATCAAAAGCAGAAATTTGTCTTGAAAATAAGAATGCTAAGTTATAACAGGGCATATGGAGCTGTTCAGCATTTAGTTTCATTTTATTTCATGCTTCTCAGTATTTGAATGGATATCAATGCTTTTTTTCTTTCCCCCTAATATATATTTCTAAGCATTTAATTTTTAGTGATTCCTTACTGTTGTATTTGATAAACTACCTTGTAAAATATTTAAGATGTGGAATGATAATGTTTGGATCTTTGAAGCTTTGGTCATAAAAACAGGATTCATTAATTTCCTTTCTTACTACAGTAATTCTTATTAATTTAGAATATTGAGTTGGAATCCATGGACAAGGGGATTTAAGACTGAATAGTATTTTGACTTCGGGAGTCAAAAAGAACTATTGTCCTTTTGCTAAACAAAAATTTTACTTTCTTAGCTAGTATAGAGAAAACCTAATGATATCTTGGCATTTACTTCTGGCCTCTAAATACTCTTTAACTATACTTTCAGCAAAAGTAAGCAAAATCCGGTATGCTCTATAAAGACAGCAATATGCTTAAGGTGTTTAAAAATCATTTAATTGAAACTCAAAATACACTTTTGTAAAGAATAATCAGAGAAACCACCCATGATGGAGAAACAATGAAATGCTCAGGACAAAACTACATCTCTTCTAAGGTATATAACCTTTAATGGTATCTACAAACCCGGTAAGTATTGCTTTGGAGGGTGGAGGAAATTAACTTTCACCTAGTCACTGATGTATTACCCTTGAAAGTAACTTAGGAATGTATAACTTTAAAATTTGAAAGAGAAAGACTAATTTTGCCACTGAGCATGTGCCAAATGGTTCATAAAGTTGTCAGTATGTTATCTTTTCCTATAAATAGGTTTGCTGATTGCAGAAAGCACACATTTGTCTAAATGATACCTGATCTCTGTCATTCACATGATAGATTTTTTTTGCTTGAAAGATGTCATCAGTCAGTGCTGAAGAGAGAGTATTGATAATCAAGTGAAAGAACAATTCAGAAAAAAAAAAAGATAGAGGAAAAAAAGAGGATGTTAGAACAATTGTACCCCATTCAATCCCTGAATAGCTCCGTTTCACCCCCAGGAGTACAGAGACACTAACTGGAATACAAAAGGCAGCAATAAAACGCAGAGAAAACAAAGGAGCCTCAGAAACTTCAAGGCTGATATGAAACTCAAATCCATATTATGGATTAAGAACCTAAAATAGTCACAATAAAAATCGACTGTTAATATATAGTGCATTCAATTAATTCTTCCTAATCATATCCATAGTGCTTCTACATGTATTCTCTGGTATCTTAGTAGTTTTCTTTCTTTCTTTCTTTCTTTCTTTCTTTCTTTCTTTCTTTCTGTTTTTTTAATATGTATCAGGTATACAACATAATGTCTGAATATATGTACATATTGCAAAATGATCACCAAAATAAGTTCAGTTAACATCCATCACTGCACATATTTTGGTTCTTTAATAACTTACTTCACTTTTCCCTCTTCAAATGCCTTTAACCGATTATCTAAGCAAGTATCTAGACAGTAGACATTTGGTTTCCAAATAGTTTTATAGGATTATTAACAATGTGGAATAGGCATCTTATCTCCTTCTTTGACCTCCATTCTTACCTGGCCCTTTAGCCAGGTTGGGTGGTTTGCTAACTGAGGACTAAGTGTCTCACAGGCTTTCCTGGGTACATTTGGTGGCTCTCTGTGCATGTCCTCTCCACTTCAACAGATATCCAGATGCTATGTATTTTTTTTTAAGTCTAGCTCATCTTCCATCTCTACTGGGAAGCAATCCCTCTGCACTCCCATGAGAAGTTGGCTGCCAATTCTCACAACTGGTCTAGCGGTTGAAATCTATACAACTCCTCTGAACTATGCTAGCAAGGAAAGGCCAAGAAATACATGGGCATAAGGAACACAAGAATGCCAGAAAAATGCTGAAATGGTTGTCCCATGCAGCCTGAGGAAAGAGTTGGGAATGGTGACCATGTATGTGAATTCCCTCAACCCAGTGGAGAATGTGTGACTCTGTAGAGACCCAGGCTAAATGGACATGGTGGCCATAAACAGCAGTGAAGTTGGAGTTAATCAAAACGTATTATTTGTAAGGAACTGTGGCAATGGCTAGCTGATGAGGAACTCTCTGGGCCACTGGGGTCCTAACTGATATATAGAAACCTTCTACGTATGCAGAAACAAACTCCAGCTTTCAAGAATGAAGGCCTGATTGGAATCACCATAAGGGAAAGCCATTGCCTCTTGTTCAATTTTAAACTCCAAATCTGTTTGTGGCCTAGTATCTCTTGGATGAAGGGTAGGTCAGGTACACTTCAGGGATGGCTCCACCATAATACCACAAAGGTAGTATAAGTCCATTTCTTAGACCCAAAGACTTGTATCTATATTAATCCACCGGGAACTTATGGGGACCAGACTTATGGGGATCAAGGGATGGAGGTTTGACTCAAATCTATCATAAAGGTTGGCTCTATTTGCTGCATATAAATTTGGAATGGACATCCCCAGCTTTTAGCTAAAAACTCACGAGCCATGGAACGAGGGCCATTCAGGTAGAATGGATCAAGGTAAAGCCTCTTAAGTCATATTCACCAATGTTGATTAAAATCAATACTATACATTTTGGAATATTTATGATCTAGTGCTACTATCATAGATTTGGATGCAGCCATGGAAATTTCTCTAACATTGATTTTTAACTAGGTTGGTTGACCAGAGCTGATAACAGGTAGGGCTAGGGCTTGTATAAGAACAGATAATGACTCAAATTTCAGTTACTGTTCAAGATACAGTCAGTTTTTTGGAGAAAACAAACCCTGACTGAGCGCTGTCATTCTGACAATTGGTTTTTATCTATCCCATTAAACACAGAACATCAGAAACAATTTTCTCTTACCTGGAAGGAACAGTTATGCATCTTTCCTGTATTCACCCAGAGCTAAGCTAATTCTCCATCTTTGTATCATAATTAAATCTTTAAGCATCTTGATCATCTCACCCTTCTACAGAATATCACACTGATCCACTTACTGATGGAATAAGATAATAGGACCTGGTGAGCATGAAGTACAAGAATGTTATGGTAGAAACATAAGTGACTGAGCTAATATAGAGATAAACCTGAAAATGTACTCCGGTATTTGAGGGTCTAGTGATCTGGAACATACGATAAGCTGTTGTACATTGTACTCACCACCCCTAGAAAGGTACAGTGCCTGATTAGCCTCTGAATTTTGGAGGCAATTCATGTTGCGTTAGGTATGCTGACTGTCCCCACTTATGAAATCATCCATAATGGGTGCCAGCTTTGAATGTGGCCGAGGGAAAGACCCTTCTTTGGTTCGTCAGCTATTCTAGACTCTAGTTCAATCATGTAGATCAGTTGACAGTATGACACCACACATTCAGTGTGCTCCTGCGTTTTGGAGCTCTCTGTGGAAGACATCATTTCCTTCTAGAGGGAGAATTCTTGACTTTGCAGCTGGATCCTGGTAGAGATTGATTACCTGGCTGTCTATACCAAGTGTCCATGTGAATGAACTTTTCTTAATTATTTAGTGTTCTCTCACCTACCCAATCTTAGTGATGGATAATGTCTCCCACTTCATGGTGATCTCCATAATTGAATAGGAGTGATATAAACAGGACTGTACCCAAAAAGGTCCAGACAGTGCAAGTAAATTGCCTGGAAAGGTGATTCACACTCTTAGAAGCTTTACTCCTAATTTGTATCTGCACAAAAGGAATCATGGGGGTTGCCAGGGACCAGCTGGTCGAGAATGAATAAAATCGTAACTGCCTGGTTTAACATACATTTTCCTTAAGAGAAGTGCATTAGAAGTGGTGTTGCAGTATTTAAAACCATATTTAAGGTGTCTCCACAGTACAGTAAGGAGGGAGAATTTTCCCAGTTGGCCAAATTTTGAGCAGGATACCCGGTCACCCACTTTTCCTGTGGAAGAGATACAGAACTACACTACTTGCCACATCTTATCTAATGTTAATGTTAGCTAATGATCAGCAACTTGGAGAATGTTAAGACTGGGGGATTGGTAACAGGAAGTTTGAGTTTTCTCAACAAGGCAGATGGATATATATATATATATATATATATATACAAATACATATATATGTGTGTGTACATATATATACATATATATGTGTGTGTATACATACATATATACACACATAATACATACATACATACACATATATGTGTGTATATATAATAATGTATGTATAATAATGTATATATTATATATAATGTAAAATATATATAACGTTATATATATATATATATATATATAATCCAAAGTGTATGTGTGGGACTAGATAAAAAGGGTATGGAACAATTGTGGAAGGAGCATAAAGTTGCATTCGGGATGATTTTATTGATATGCACCCACTAAGCAGAGATTCCGGATTTTAGTTTTGTGGTTTGAGGGGGTTAAAAAACACTCTAAGAGTCTGATTGGTTGGAGGGCTGAAACACGCACTAATAGGTGTCCTGTAGAAAATGCAGGTGAAATGACAGAATTGTCTTGGCATCCTCTAAAGAAAGGTATCCAAAGGCTTATGGAAACAGGAAGGTTAGAGTGGATTTATCACGAATAACCCGCTCTCTCAGCCTGGGAGGGTCAGAGGATCTACCCTTTACAAGTGTGGGAAATACAGTTGAGAGAGCAGTCACACACACCACTCTTAAGTTCCAAATGGGTCTGAGCTCTTGGTGATTCCAATTTTATAGGAATTCGCTTTAACCCAGGTAGCAAGACACCTAAATCTTCAGTGGACTTTGTCAGAGGAACAGGATACATGGCAATATCAGTGAATCCCATTTGATATAGCATATCACTTATTTTTCGGTGAATCTGTTCCTTGGTCATAAATAATGACATAAATATGTCATAATAATGACCTGCATGGTTGTCACTGTGGTGGTGACAGCCTTTGAGGTATTCTCATGTCCTGGCAAGGGGAGACTCTTCTCTTGCCTCTTCCGGCTCCTGGAGATTTCGGGATTTCCTTTGCCTTTGGCTGTATCGCACCCATCTCTGGCTCTGTTTGACGTCACCTTGTCTTCTGTGTGTCTCTGTCTTCTCTTCTTCTGTCTCTTATAAAGACACTTGTTACAGAATTTAAGTCCCTTCTGGATAATCTGAGTGATCTCGTTTTAAGATTCTTAATTACATCTGCAAAGATCTTTTTAACAAAGGTAAAATTTTAACAAGGTGACATTCCACAGGTTCAGGGGGTTAAAAAAATAAGCATATATATATTATTTTTTTAATGTTTATTTTTTGAGACAGAGGGAGACAGAGCATAAGTGGAGGAGGGAGGAGGGGCAGAGAGAGAGGGAGACACAGAATCTGAAACAGGCTCCAGGCTCTGAGCTGTCAGCACAGAGCCCGATGCGGGGCTCGAACCCACGACCCGTGAGATCATGACCTGAGCCGAAGTTGGACGCTTAACCAAGTGAGCCACCCAGGCACCCCTAGGCATATATTTTTGGGGAGCTACCATTCAACCCCCTACAGTCACCCATTATTTTTATATCAGTAGTGCACTCCACTTGGTTGCTGACTAGTATTCCCTTGAACAGATATACCATTCTCCGTGTATCCATTTGTCTTTTGATGGACATTTGATTGCTTCCAATTTAGGGCAATTGGGAAAAAAAGGCCGCTCTAAACATTTGTGTGCAAGTCTTAGTGTGGACAGAGGTTCTCATGTCTCTTGTCTGAATGCTTTGGTGAAGATTCCGTCTATAGATCTCCTGAGCTTTCTCTCCATGAAATTCCTCTCCTGCAAATGCTCACTGCCTAGTCCTGCCTATAATCTGAACTGTGCCTTTGCAACTCTTGGAGAGTGCTAGGCTCTAACTGAGTACCTCGTCCTCACAGTGCACACTGGAGGTTCCCTCCCCATGCTCTGTGGGTCAATCACAGAGCTCATGTGTTTGTTTCTCTGCTCTTAATGGTCACTGACTCATTCCACCTGCTGTCCAGTGACTGACCACTCCTGTTCCATATATTCCATCTCTGTTTTAGTTGTTTCACACAGGAGACTAAAGGTTTACCTATTATTCACGCATGTCAGGGAAAAAAAATGCTCTACCCTTATGATATGTTTTTCTTCTTTTGATTTAGAAGGTTATTTTCCATAATGGACAAGACATGCAAAATTAGATTTAGGCATTTATGTTAACATTTTTGGGTCTATAGCATTTTGCCATTTGCGTTAGAAATAGCTTTCTCCTTCCCTCGATGATCTTCTTGTTGCAAACATTTGAAAAAATTCTTTCTCATGTTTATTTTTGAGAGAGAGGGAGAGAGCGCATGAACAGGGGAGGAGCAGGGAGATAGGGAAACACAGAATCGGAAGCAGGCTCTGAGGTGGCAGCACAGAGCCCGGTGCGGGGTTCAAATTCACAAACCGTGAGATCACGACCTGAGCTGAAGTCGGCTGCTTAACTGAGCCACCCAGGCACCACTTGCTGCAAAACTTTTAACACTGCTGCTGCCATGCATCGAAAAGCTCAGCTCATTCCAGGATTTTGTCTTCCTATTTTTTAATATTTATTTATTTATTTATTTAGAGAGCAGGAAAGGGGCAGACAGTGAGAGAGAGAATTCAAAGCAGCACTATCAGAGCAGAGCCCGACGTGGTGCTGGATCTCATGACCCTGAGATCATGACTTAAGCCGAAATCAAGAGTCAGACACTCAAACAACTGAGCCACCAAGGCGCCCCTAGGACTTTGCCTCCTTGACACAGTTTTTGCAGGTTTCCACACCCTATGGTGTGTGTGTGTGTGTGTGTGTGTGTGTGTGTGCCTGCATGTATGTGCATGTGTGTGTGTGTGTACAGGAGCTCATGTGCATTTGTACATGTGAACTGTTTTTATTGTAGGTTTTAAAAGGGCAGGAGATTTATGCTTCACAGGGGCATCTCTTTACTGAATTTTCTTTGTTGAATTATTAGTAATTTTCTTCCTAATATGAAATACAGAGTAAGATTTCATTTGAATACCTTTCAAACAAAACAGCATGCTCACTGTATTACAGCTCATTATTTGGTTTGATTATATACATTAGCAAATTTCTTGGGAAAAATACCCAAGGCCTCACTAAAATTGGCTCTTATTGTTTCTGAAGATAATTTCTAATGTAATATCTTTGGAATATTCTTGTGAGACATTAAAAATGAACATTCTCCTGGGAAATCTAAAATCAATTCATATTTCCCCTACCCCAAACAGTAGCAGTTTAAATAAGATTACTTGAATGTATTTATGAAATTTGAAAGAAAAGTACAAAATCAAATCTTTGAGCTATGATAAATTATTGATTAAACTATGGATACGTGCCTGTGTGTTTGAACATACATTATGTGTGATATATACTCCTATATATGGGTTGGTAGATACTTATACAGATAAATAATATGAGACATAAATCATTATAAATGCTTAAAATATATACATTATAACATTTATGATGACAGCTATAGAAACACATTATTGATACAGGTAAATCTAAATATAATAAATAACCTAAATAATATATTAATATAATTCATCTAAATAATTACATATTGATATATCAAGTACAAAGATCATAGTTCCCTGATATTCTTCAACTTTGCCTATTAATATGTTTTATTAAACAATTGGAAGAATTGAGTTAACCAAAAGAAATTCCTCTCAAAATACTTGTTTGAAGCTAATTTACTACTTTATTTAAAAAAAAACAACTCAGAGGGGCACCTGGTTGGCTCAACTGGTTGAGTAGCTGACTTCAGCTCAGGTCATGATCTCAGAGTTCATGAGTTCAAGCTCTGCATTGGGATCTGAGCTGACAGCACAGACCTTACTTTGGATCCTCTGCTCCCCTCTCTCTGCTCCTCCCCTGCTCATGCTCTCTCTAAAAAAATAATAATAATAAAAAAAGCTCAGAAAGTCTCACATGCTTACATATGAAACTACTCCCATGGTAGAGTACACATGACTCAATTTAACCAACTGAAAGTGTCACAAGTGAATAGCAAAGTGAAATCTGACTGTTTAGTAACATTCTGTGTACTGGTCTATACACCATTCATCAAAACTCTGCAAAAGATCACTTACTGATTAGAATTTGCCTACTTGTCTTATATTTTGGAAACATTTTAATTGTAAAAATGTAGTCTTATTAAATAAATTCACTCTGAGTTTTAGCATAGCCTTAAGTTTTAGATTTTTTTCTTTCACTAACATAACGTATATTTACTATGGATTTCTTTCCCGTGATTAGATATTCTCTTTCTATAAATAATTGATTGCTTTCTTTAACCGCCTTTCAGCTGATTGTTGAATGAAATTCTTGCTTTTCTGTTTTGTACTGGAAAGCAATCAATATCACCTGCTATATACAATGATATGCCCATGTGTTTAATACTGTGTAATTTTTTAGGCATTTGTGCATGAATGAGAAATACATTTCAACTCCCACACGCTGGATGTCCAACCGGTTGTGGTTCTGAGATTGTCGTGAAGAAGTAATAAGTAATGAAACAACTGACTGGCCTTCTAAGGAAGGGGTCAATCACACCCCCTTCCATAACTGCTGGTTGTCTGCAAGACGAGGAACAAAGCTCTCAAAGCTGGGCATGTCACATACAACCCTCCATGAAGTATCTCATACCCGCTTCTCCAGCTCATTGCCAGGCTTCTCCTCCTCTATACTCATCACTCTAGTAGTCAAATACTTCAAGTTTCTGGAACATTCTATAAGTCTATACCTCTGCTGAGAAAGCTCCCCAAACCTTGTGTCCTCCTCATTTCATTCACTTGGCCTACTCCCCTTGGGTGAGAGCAGTTCCCTAATAGAGCATTTTGTATAGGATTAACTCATTCTGGCTTTTCCTGGCTAAGTTCCCAAATTTCAGCGTTGGAAACATGGTTCACACTTGGCATGGGAAAGAATGGACCCGGCAGCTGGAATATTTGTCTCCCTTGACCTTCATCTGAATCTTTGGAGGATTGTCATCTCCAGGCCTGGCAGCTTTTTCAGCCCCCCCAACCCCCATCAAGAAAGAACAGACAGAAATAATGAAAAAATACGTTTCAATAGCCAGTAAATATGCTATAATCTAGAATCCGAGTGACCTCCTTTCTAATGTTTGGATTTTTTTTTTAATCATTGAGCTAACGATTTCCACATCTAATGAAAGCTCAAATTCCCAATTGAAATTCTCACCGGAATTTTACATCCTCAGTCCTTTCTGATAGGTAAGGACTAACTAATCATCTGCACAATCCTCAGACATATGTATCTGCACCTATTTGCTCACGACCCCACACAGGGCTTGGCCAAGAACACATTACCCAGATAATCCTGTCCAATGGTCTCCAGCCAACTCCAGCAAAGAGAAGGATACTTCCTGGCCCCTAATCCCGCCTTCTCCATGCAAACCCCAAAATGGTGATGTGCTATCCTTAAGAACAATTAGGATTATTGTGCTCTTTGATCCAAATTGTGGCTGATGATGCCTCTTTCCATTCTCTTCTATTTTTCCTCGTTTCTCCTTCAAAGTATGACTGTCTATGCCAGTCCACTGGAAGAGATTAAGTCACCACACTTTAGCCAGCACCTGTGGGATCCCTCCTCTCCCACAAACAACACTGAGGGGTCTTTTTTGCATGCCTTGCCAGAGAGCTCATCTTTGAATCAAGCAGCCTCAACCATCCTCCTTCCCCTCCATTAAGATGCCTGTCACTTGTCTTGGTCCTGTTGTTACTCCAGTTGAAGGTCACAGCTGCAGTTTCCCACCGTCCTAGTAAAGAGCCCAGGGCATGCCTTAGTGGCCTCGTCCATCCTGAGGCTGGAGAGGGCCCGGGGCTCAGGCATGAGTAGGGCATCCTGCCAGCCTGGAAAAGTGCAGGGTACGGAATGGGCAAAAAGAGCCTGGCCTCCAGAATGGAATTTATTTAGGCTTGATGTCTAAGGTGAAAGCAGAGATTTTAAACTCCCAGAATGCAAAGAACCCCCGAGGAGAGGGGGCAGGAACAATCTGCTAATGAGGTCATAGGCTATTTTATTATTCAGGTGCGTTCTAAACTGTTCTTGCCATGCCTGGCTTTTCAATTCATAATCAGCCTCCTCAGATAATGTTTGCACTTGGATACTCATGTGAAATTTTGTCATTCTTATTTTCTTCCAGATTTTCCTCTTAGTTTCTCATCCACTTGGGTTCATATGTGTGTTGTCATGTGTTCTATTGACAGGCCAAAGGATGGCAACACGGAAAACCGAGGCAACAGATCCAGGCTTTCTAGCTTTGGTTTCTCGAAAAATATGCATGGTGAGGCACCCTGATTTTTGCTGTTGCTTCTTTGGTCTTTTTTTTCTAGAAAATCTGAATAGGTTAGAAGAGAAACCACACCCAATCTCTATCATTCCCTGAAAGGGCAATCTTTCAGTTATAGGCCCTTGTTCACCCCTACCTCTCCGCAGGTGGGTACTTCTAGTCCATCATGTCTTGCCTCAGAAGCCACCACCTCCGGGAAGCCCTTCAAAATCTCCTACCTCTGGATTAGGTGACTCTTTTTTCTTTCCTTTTCTTTTCTTATGTTTATTTATTTTTAAGGGGGCCGGCACATAGAGAGAGAGGGAGAGTGAGGATCCCAAGCAAGCTCTGAGCTGTCAGTGCAAAACCCAGTGTGAGGCTGGAATTCGCAAACCATGAGATCATGACCTGAGCTGAAGTTGGATGCTTAACTGAATGAGCCACCCAGGCACCCCAGGTTACTCTTCTGTGTAGTGTGGCAACATCTAGTTATTTGCCCATCAGAATTCTCACTGAACTGCATTCCAGTTTCATGTGTGATTATCAGCCTCCCCATGAGGTCTTAAGTTGTTTGGGCATATTTTTTGCTTTTCATCCTTGTGTTTCTTATCAACAAAACATACTCATGCTCAATACGTATTTGATGAATTAAAACACAAACTACGCATTTGATAAAAAGTCTGTTTCTTCTTCCTCTGTTTTTATTTAGTATTAAAGATGTGGAAATGAAAATTCCTTTCCACTGATGTTTTAAGAGAAAATGATAGTCTATTCAAGTCAAAAACACGTTATGAAACATAATGAAGCCAAAATGTTCACATCTAATGACTGAAGTAGATGGCTCGTCTCCTGATGACTTAAAAAACATACTTTAGAATAATAGACAAAAACCAGGGACAGAAACATGAATGTTTCAGTCTTGGATGTTGTGTGTGTGTGAGATAGAGCTACAGATAAATAAAAACACACTTATGGGAAAGTTTTCCCTTTCCTGGAATAGATTTCAGCACCATTTGCTATAAATCCAACATGTAAAAGTTGTCTATTGGAGAAAGAAATAATTTCTGCTTAAGTAAAGGCCAAGGATTTCAATCTAATAATTATAAATACTATTGCTAACAAACATCTTGACGTATGTCTTCATGGATATCCAGAAGAGAATAAATATAAAATATTAATAACTCTGCAGTAACAAGACTACAAAAAAGTATAATTTTTTAATTTTAAAGAGTTGATATTCATATGTTATGTTAGTAAAAATTTGTATTAAATAATTAGATGCAATGAATTATTCAACAAAGATGAAAAGTAGAAGAGTTTTTAAGGATCTATAATTTAAAAATAAAGGATGTTAGTTTAACCAGACCTAATTATTTCATTAAATATTTAAGGCAAAATATATCCTAAATTGTATTTGGATTTTAAATAGTTCTGCTTTTAAAAATCTAACCATTTTGTACCAAAAAGAAAAAGCAAAAAACCAAGTACATTTGTTTCCATGCATGTGAAATCTTGCTATTTTGTATTTTGCTTATCGTTAAAATAAATTACAAAATTCTGTAGGCACCCTTAAAATTTGTCTTTATCTATTTAAGCAGCAACATAATTAATATTTTACAGATACAATAAATATGTTTCTTTAAAAATTAATTTATTTTCCATATTCATTTAAATAATGGTGGTGTATAATTTTTAAACATTAACATTTTTGTAAGATATTTCTCCAACTTTACTAGTGATAGTTTAACATAATTTAATAATAATACATGTACATATTTACCCAACGTCAAATTTTCCAATTTGCTGTGTAGTAAACACATAGCTTAGTGATTACTGCCATTGTGTTATTTTTGAATAGGAAGGCTAGTGCAAGAATATGTAACTATAAAACATAAAGCTTTATTTGCTTCTGTCATATGTGAGAACTTTTCCTCAGTTATATCTCAAGGCAACGTTAACACCCTAACTACTTAAAAATTTTTTTTGAATGTTTATTTATTTTTGAGAAAGAGAGAGCAGGAGAGGGGTAAAGAGAGAGTGGGAGACACAGAACTCAAAGCAGGCTCCAGGTTCTGAGCTGTCAGCACGGAGCCCGAAACAGGGCTCAAACTCACAAGCTGTGAGATCATGACTCGAACTGAAGTTGGATGCTTAACTGCTTAAAGCCATCCGGGCATCCCAACATCGTAATGATTTTTAAAGCAATTTTTAACATTAAACTTAGGGTTTAATAAAACTCTATTACACCCACACAAACACAAGTATCAAAAAAAAAAAAAAG
The DNA here is from genome assembly GCF_023721935.1 of Panthera uncia. NCBI lineage: Eukaryota > Metazoa > Chordata > Mammalia > Carnivora > Felidae > Panthera > Panthera uncia. The sequence goes on along the minus strand of NW_026057578.1, from coordinate 55,698,842 downwards.
AAAATCACTGCAGTCAGGATAAGAATGGTTTTATTAGATATAAAAATACATATACTACCTAGCTTCTGTTAATTTTATCATTTTTAATTATTTTTGAAGCCTAAATACCATGTTCAGGGTTAAAAGTTAGAAAGGAAAAGATGCAGGTTAATTGCACCACATTTATTAATAAAAGCAGATGCTTTTTGGGGTGCCTGAGTGGCTCACTTGGTTAAGCATCCAATTCTCGGTTTCAGCTCGTATCATGATCTCTCAGTTTCGTGAGTTCGAGCCTCATGTCGGGCTCTGTGCTGACAGTACAGAGCCTGCTTGGGACTCTCTCTCTCTCTTTCTCTCTGCCTCTCTCCCACTTACACCGTCTCTATCTCTCTCAAAATAAAAATATTTAAAAAAAAGCAGATGCATTTTAAACTGTGAGTGGCATACAGGTAAAAAGTGATTTAGTATAGTCAAGAAACCCCACATTAAATGATTTTTCCTGAGATTATCTCATTTATTTTTTTCCAGATAACTATGTGCTTAATTTATTTTTTTTAAGGCAACATTTAAGGTTAGCACATTATGTGTCTAGCACATTCTGTGAAGCAGCTGATAGGGCAGATCCCATAGTATATTGATGTTCAACTTTCATTTAAGAATTTATGTTACATCTTTGGGGACCCCTAGGTAGCTCAGTTGGTTAAGCCTCCGACTCTTGATTTTGGCTCAGGTCATGACCTCACAGTTCGTGGGTAGGTTCGAGCCCCGGATCAGGCTCCAGGCTGACAGCAAGGAACTTGCTTGAGATCCTGTCTCTTCCTCTCTTTCTGCCCCTCCCCCACTCATGCATGCACTCTCTCAAAATAAAATAAAATAAAAAGAATTTATGTTACATCTTTGAAAAATTACATTATTACATAGCTTTGCTTTATCCAATGTGAACAACTCAATATCCTTGATGGGATTTATCCTTTGAACCACTTTGTAATCCATTCCTCTAGATTATTTCAAATTCTAAATTATATCCTTCTTCAAGTAACTACAAGGCCGAGGCAATATTCTCTTCATCATGTGACAAGTATTCAATACAGTGGGACGTGTCCCCAGTGATTACAACACTTTTCAGGTAGGCACATCCTAAGAGTAATTTGTTAATACCAAGCCCACACTGTGGCCAACAAACCTCAACAAACCATGCTCTCCTTGCATGGTCTACAGCAGGCACCTGGCGATAGGAGGTGATTTGGTGGTGGCTGATGAATAGAGTCATGAGGACAGTCTTTGAAGGGGGGATTTTAGAAAACCCTTGGCTTGATTCCTTCTCCATAATGGCACTTCTGAATTCGGGGTTGTCATTTATTTGGGTCACATATGGTGAGTGGCAAAAGGAATAGGGGGATGACGTAATGGCATGTCTGACTTAAGGCATGATGTGGAAAGGGAATTTCGACTGTCTTTATGCCAAGGAGGCTCATAAAATCCTGTGATATTTAAGCCTGTCAGCACCTTTTCCATTTTCTGGCCCCTCTCACAGCTCAGTCACCCAACAGGTAAAAATCCCATACCCAGCATTTCCCTGTCATGACAAACTTACTTGTCATGATCCATCTTGCTAATTTTTAATTCTTGTACTCATTTCTCCTGGTCTCTGTTTGCTTCTTTTCTTTTTAAATTTTCTGTAGTGTTTATTTACTTTTAAGAGAAAGAGAGAGGGAGAGAGAGAGCACCAGTGGGGAAGGGGCAGAGAGAGGGAGACACAGAATCCAAAGCGGGCTCCAGGCTCTGAGCTGGCAGCACAGAGACTGACACGAGGCTCGAACTCACAAACCGTGAGATCATGACCAGAGCCGAAGTCCGATGCTTAACCGACTGAGCCACCCAGGTGCCCTGCCCCGTCTGTTTGTTTCTTAATTGACATATTATACAACTGTGTAATCAAATATTGAATTCTTATTTGTTTTTTGTTTTTTTGTTTTTTTTTTTCAACGTTTTTTATTTATTTTTTGGGACAGAGAGAGACAGAGCATGAACGGGGGAGGGGCAGAGAGAGAGGGAGACACAGAATCGGAAACATGCTCCAGGCTCTGAGCCATCAGCCCAGAGCCTGACGCGGGGCTCGAACTCACGGACTGCGAGATCGTGACCTGGCTGAAGTCGGACGCTTAACCGACTACGCCACCCAGGCGCCCCGAATTCTTATTTGTTTAATGGTAGCCATGCCTTTGTACTCCCCAAGCAGTTGTAGACAGGCAAAATATATTATGAGATGTCCTACTAGAAAATCTGTTTTCTAAACGATATTTGTGGACTACACTGTATTCTCAAGGGATGAAATGGTACAGGATTTTGTTTGTGGAGATGACTGATTAGGAGCAAACATTACACAAATTGCATGTGTGTGTGTGTGTGTGTGAGAGAGAGAGAGAGAGAGAGAGAGACGTTGAGATAAAAGAGGGCTGAGCCCCATTCTCAGGAGGCACTACTGAAGTCCTTGCACTCCAAGTGCATGGCCTCATTATCTCTCCCTTCCTCTCTCTATCTCTAGCCTCTCCTTGCTCCAGTTTATCTTGCACACCTCTGCCACAGTGCCCTTTCTAAAATGCAAATTTGATCTTGTTTCTCTCATGCTCAAGGTCTTTCAGGAGAAAACAACAGTTTCTCAGCGGGCTTCCAACCTAACGTCAGCCATCTCTGGTTTATAAGCTCTTCTCCGGCCAGACGGGGCTACCCGCACAGGCCAGAGCACGGCTAATCCCTAGCGTTTGCCCATGCTATTGCTCGGGCTGACCTTTGTCCCTGCGCTGTTGATCACTTCATCCTTGGTGTGACCATGGCACTTGCTTTGGTGAACTGCAGTGATTTGCGTCCTGTCCTCATCTGTCCCTTCCATCAGAGGATATGTTTCTTGGATGAAAGCCCTCTGTATTTATACTTGTATTCTCAGGGCCTAGAGCATAGTAAGTGGTCTTTAATTTTTTTTTTAATAACTGATTTAAATGCTTGCAAAATATTTTCTAGATAAATGAAATAAATTGTCTGATATAGGTCACTAGACAAAAACATCTCAGAAAAAAATTATTCTCAAAAACATACACCAGCTGTTGATGGGTATGGTCTGATCTTTTTTTTTTTTTTTTTTGTCTGTTTTCCTTTTTAGGCTTTATTTCTTTATTTTGAGAGGGAGGAGAGTCAGAGAGAGAGTATCGCAACCGGTTTCCACACTGTCAGTGCAGAGCGCCAAGTGGGGGCTCAATCTCACCAACCATGAGATCATGACCTGAGCAGAAGTCAAGAGTTGGGCCCTTAACCGACTGAGCCACCCAGGTGCCCCTCTAAACTGATTGTTATGTTGATCTTGAAAATGTTCCCTTTGTGGGGTGCTGGGCGGCTCAGTCAGTTTGGCTTCTGACTTCAGCTCAGGTCATGATCTCACGGTTCATGACTTCAACCCCACCATGGGGCTCTCTCACTTCGGATCCTCTGTCCCCTTTCCTCTCGGCTCCTCCCCCACTCCCTCTCCCCTTAAAAATAAATAAACATTAAAAAAAAAAGAAAGAAAGAAAATGTTCCCTTTGCTATATTTGAGTTGAAGGACTGGAACTGGTAGAATGTGGTCCCTTTCAGAAGGCTAATTAATATAGGAGAATGCTACAGTATTCCTCTTTGTCCATTCTTGTCTTTCATCAGAGGGTTAATACTTCTTGGGTAAACATATATTTAGTTCTGGGGATGTGGAAATGTCCTCATAACCTCACTTAGCAGTGGGCATACATGAAGTCACAATTGTTCAACAAATGAATGAATGAACCGGCAGAATCAGAGGGTGGAGGTAGTTTTTAGTCATGAGCAGGAAGAAATAAGGCCATGTATGTCTCCTGCCCCTTTCTCCTTTGCCCATCCCATAGAAAGCTCCACTTCCTGTTGGCCTGCAAATGAGGCGAGAGGCAGCAAAGAGCTGAGAAGTAAGGAAAAGCAATAAGGCTGCTGAGGAGTGGATCACAGTGTTTCCCAGAGAAGCCTCTAGAAGGGCAGGAGCTCTATGGCCAAGTCTGAGCCGTTGTAACCAGACAATAATTTGAGGAGTTCTTATTATTGTGGTAGAGGAACTTAAAAAAGAATCCTTCAACTTACCCGTACACACGAAGGTCACCTTGATGATGGATAATCTCACTGAATTAAGAACATCACTGTTTCAGTCTCAGGCATTGGCAGAAAAAAATGGGAGGGGGTGACCAATCCATTCCATCCAGAGGCTGGGTACAATAAGGTTTCCAAGATTCACAACTTTTCACATTCGCAACTTATAAGCAGCTCTTTGGTAGTCCTAAAGGACAGCCTCACCTAGAGATCCTAAGCTTTATATGAAATAAAGATAGAAAAGTAATTCCAGGGAAAAGATGCTACCCGACAGGTTAGAAGAAGCCAAGACAGAAAGCGTAAGGATTACACATAGCCCCCTTTAAAGAACAAGGGTTTCACCCTCTTGTTTCCTCTTTGGTTTATCTAATCCACAAGAAATGAAAAGAAGTCTGCTTCTCCCTTGTACCTTGAGTAAATCATTTTCCCTCTAAATATCAGTAAAATCCCAGCACGAAACAAATGAATTTGAATTTAAAATAACACCGTGAACCAGCACGGGGTCAGCTGCTGACACAAGGGTGTAGGGGTGCTGACGCTGAACTTGCTGATAATGCTGTCACCTGGTGTATATGTTGACATTGAGGCTGATGAGAAGGCAGGCTTGGATATATCAAAGAGGCTGGCAATAATAAAAAGTAACAGAAGCACATGAGGGAGTAGAGGAAAAGCTAAGAACACCACAGCTAGGCAGTCACATAGGGCATAGGCGTCTTGCATTTTGACCCACTAGAGATATTGAATGCTGATATGAGGCACACTTGCACATAAGATGAGGAACAAATTGGAGATGGCAAGAAGTTCACCTTGCTCACCTCTAAAACTCCAACCAAAGGAATTAAAAGGCTGGGGCTCACGGCTTATTAAAGATACTATATTGAAAAGGATTGGCCTTAGTCACTGAGGGACTCACCTGAAAAGCATGCCTACCAGCGGGGGGGTCGTAGGGCTCAAGAAGAGGGGAAATGCACAGTGATCTTTGATTATAAATAAAGGCTTTTGCATATTAATGGCTATTGATTATTTTCCGCATGGAAAATTCTCAACAACTCAGAAGTCTTAGTTAGAATTTAAAATATATAGGAAAGGGGCTCTAGCTGGGATCTATTTTCCCATTCTTTGTAATGAGAGTATAAGGAAAGAGGATGCTTGAAATATTTAAGAGGACAAAGTGTTCTCAAACGTCCCGGAACACTATGTAGTCGTGACCATTAAAAAAAAAGCGTAGGCTAATTGCAAATAACTTTTAACCATTTATTACTGAACATGCTGTAACAGTCTCTATGGGTAAAGGACATGGTGCCTTATTTTGAAACGGTATAAAGTCTTGAGAATAATATTGCTTTTTTTAAAAAATCAATTTTACATTAGGATATTTAATTGGCTTAGGCAGGTTTCTCTTAATTGGTTGAAGATGCTGTGATTTTGCTATTCACGTAAGAAATCGTTCATAAATTCTATAAATTATGTTCCATAAGTTTTGCAAGCCTGGAAGTAGTAGGAGCTCCATTAAAATATGATGACAGCCAAGGACTCAGTGTTTTCTTTTGTTTTTCCTCTTTGCCTCTAAAGAAAAACAAAGAGAAACTCCCATAAATGTTAAGTTTGTGTTTGATGCTTTAAAATAACTGGGGTGGGGGGGGGGGCAGGGAGGGGGGGCGGAGCCTGGGTGGCTCAGTCAGTTAAACATCTGACTTCGGCTCAGGTCAGGATCTCAAGATTGGTGGGTTGGAGTCCCGCATCAGCCTCCACACTGTGGAGACTGCTTGGGATTCTCTCTTTCCCTCTCTCTCTCTCTGCCCCTCCCCCACTGATCACTTTTTCTCCCTTTCGAAAATAAATAAATAAACTTTAAAAATAAAATACCCAGGGGTTATGAAGAGTTTTCACTATTTGTTAGATAAAGGTAGACCTTCACAAAGCATGTGCGCTGGAATTTTCTAGCATGTTGGACTCCTTGGCAGAATGTGTACATTCAACTATTTTACATAGATACCGAGAATTTTCTTTGTTGCTTCCGTGAGGAGAAAGTCCCTCAAACTTATAACCATAACAACAACAGCCAAATTATTTAATCGGCAATTTCTCTTGTGCCTGTCAGCTCTTTTCCATGTGTATCAGGTACATTAAAACCGTAGCTCCGGGCGCCTGGGAGGCTCAGTCGGTTAAGCGTCCGACTTCAGCTCAGGTCATGATCTCCTGGCTCGCGAGTTCAAGCCCCGCATCAGGCTTTGTGCCGACAGCTCAGAGCCTGGAGCCTGCTTCGAATTCTGTGTCCCGTCTGTCTCTGCCCCTTCCCTGCTCATGCCCTGTCTCTGTCTCAAAAATAAACAAACATTAAAACAACAACAACAACAACAACAAAAACGTAGCCCTTCACAACTAGACTATAAAGATGACTGAATTGGCCTTTTGTGCCCCATTCCCACATCATCTTCAAGTGTCACCTTTATCATATCATTGTCCTTGCTCAAAAGCTGAGTTCCTCAGCCCACTTAGAGAAGAAAACCTGTCCTGTGCAAACCAGACCCTCTTCCTTTTGTGTCCACTGCCCCCACCATAGTTCACTCATCCCATGAGTCCCGCTCACTGCCCTTGACACGACGCTCCCCTCGCTCTCCATACCTTATGCCTGTTTGAGGACAAATACACACACGTATTATATATACACTTATAAAACGTTATGCTTGAGAGGAAGATGAGTATTGGATGAAGGGGACAATACATGACATCTCACAAGTTGAGATCTCACAGGGTCTCAGATTGTACCTATGGCTTTTCAGGCTTGAAAAGAATGAAAGGAGCTAAGAAACATATCTTTGGCTGCAAGAAGAAAACTGTGTGTGTAGGTGAGAGTGAGTGAGTGATTTGACTTTGCTCATTGAAACGTTTCTGGAGAAAAACAGTGAAATAGGTGTTTATTATAAGCATTCTCATGTTTAATATTTGTATTGAGATAGATTCTGGACACACTCAAAGAAAGCTACCTAATAGGCTGAACTTAGACTTCTTGTCTTAATCATAAAAGTGGATACTCCCAGAGGTTCGTCGAGTGCCTGTTTCTTTGGTAGCAGGAACTGAGTATCTCGATTTCTCATCTGGCCATGAATAATACATGTGTCCACCATTGTGTCTTATCCACCCCATGGCCAGATTGCATATGGCTGTGCTGCAAAGGAAGTTCCCAGGATGGGAGCTGGCGACAGACAGCAGGGGGGCCAAGAGAAGGGAGGCACTGAAAAAGAACATCCGGCCCAGGAATTACAAAAGCGACATGGCATATTCTTATGAGTTTCACAGGCCTATTTTATTTCTCACCCCTGCCACTACTCAGTTAAAAAAAAAAAAAAAAAAAAAAAAAAAAAAAAAAAAAAAAGAGAGAGAGAGTTATTTACTCAATCGCTCAGGGTTTTCTTTGAAGAAGGGTCTTAACCCTTTTGAATGTATGATCTTGGGAGGTAAGGACATTAATAGGAGATCATTTAAAGCTAGTAATTTCCTACATTTAAAGCTGGCAATTCTGAAAATGCCCACCTTCTTTAATCTTCTCTCCAACCAATGGTCCTTCCACTGCACCGAATACATCAAAAGACTTAACTACTCTCTCCTTTCCACCCAGGACCTCTCACCTTTAAAAAAAATCTTGATAATCACTGACCTCAAGGCAGAACGTTGTCAACTTTAAACTCATTCTAGATGTTTCGGGAACAAAAATCACAAGTGCCACATAGATTCTTTTTAACTCCCTGCCACTCGTGGTTTAGGGAACAACAACATCGCTTCTCGGCCTTTTGGCTAAGATCAAGTGTAGGGAACGACAACAACAAAAGGTTAAACAATTAGAGGAATGGAAGAAATAATAATAATAATAGTAATAGTAATAAAAATAAAGATGTAGCAGTGGGGACGGTGAGAATTTTCAAATCAGCAGAAAGTGGAGTCGCCCCAAATCGTGTGTTCCTGAGAGTGGACTATTTTAGGGGGATTTTAAGTTTGTTTTTTGTTTTGTTTTGCTTTTTTAAACAAATACCGTCCATATAAGGAATTAAGCAACCAAAGAGAGAATTTAGACTTAAGCAGACCTAACAAGCCGCAGTGAATTCCTCAGAACTTTCACAGAAGCCTTTGTGGGCAGTTGGCCAGGCCCCGCGCATTATCTGCGGGGCTCACTGAGTCACTGCCGCTGATGGAATTTAGCCCCCTGTTTGTTGTTGCCATGGCGACGCGCTATTCTGAGGCATGTGAGGTTCGCAGATCAGTAGCTGCAGCACTGTTGCAGACACACAAGTGCTCTCAGCTTTTGACCATCAACAGGAATTCACTCCGCAGTCAGTCTGTCAGGAAGGAAGTCGCCACGGTGAAGGAGCACCAGCGCTGGGACGACGAGCCCTTCCTCCTTCCTTTGTCACCGCGGCGCTATTATCATTAAAATAACCTTGAATTGTCGTGAATTCGCTCATTCACAAACACTGTCAAAGAAGGTGCAAGAGTTCAAGAGAACCCAGAGGGTCAAAGAGAGGACTAGTTTTAAATCTGTGCCTATTGAACCTGGAAATGACATCGTCTGTTAGATATAATCTTATTCTTACCATAGCAAATCAAATCGTGCTGACTGGCACCGACGTCCAAGGCGATTCAGCACCATGAAAGGTGACTGGGAGCAAAGGGGTCATATCCTTTGTGCCACTGCTCTGAGAAATAGACACAGACATGTGTGGGAATATTCTACAAAGAATAGATTTCTGCCCAAAGTGAAAAGCAAATCCTGCCCGCGATCTATAAAGGGAGGGGGTATTCTATGCTATAGATATATTCAGATTCCAAACCAAAGGTACAATTGCCAGGCTTTTCAGATCTAAAATGTTAGAACAAGTCACAGGTATTGTGCAAGATGTTCTAATTTGTACGTAAGACGTGATGCAGAGTAAGACGAGATGGATTTGCAGCAAAGTGTTTTTCCCGGTTGGAAATATGCTTTTTATTAAATTACGTAAAATTTTCATGAAGCGTGAAATATGCAAGTAAGTCAGGCAAATGTGAAAACACTTCTGTAAATGTTTATCTATATTGTCCAATACAGAGTCCGGGGTTAATTATAGCGAGGCAGCTTCACATTTCCTCGGGATTCTCTTTTATGTTGGGCTTGTGCTGCTGGTCCAGAACGTGGGCATCTGGAGACAGTAATAACAACGCACCATGCTGCTCGGGGAATTGCAGCGGAATTTGGTTCTCTGGGTAGAAACATGAAATCAGAACCACGACTTCCTGAATTAGGAAATCTGTCCTGCTGCTTACTCTCGGTGTGTGGAATGGGGTGCTTTGGACAGGACAGGGAGGTTAGGGAGAAAGGACTTCTTAATTATGTTTGTTTCTTTCCTGGTAGAACAGTTCAAGGACAGTATGCTGCCGAATTTGATCAGAATTTAAGGTTGCATGACCCTGTTTTCCTGCAGATCCCTGAATTGAGGTTAATCAGAGAGCAAGCCTGCAGGGAGGGAGCCTGTATTACTCCTGCTGTGTTTAAGAATGATGTGGAGAAGCTTTGTCCTCTGCCTATCTGGGCCATGTGGTCCAAGAAAGGGATGCGTATTGAAATAACAGACAGTAGAGTCATCCCGTTATGGCTATGATTATGTGCGCTTCAAAGAAGTGACATTGAATACCTCAGTGGGAGCATAAACACTTAGCATTAATATTAACAAAACCACGGACAATTAAAAATGGCCTGGCAGACTTCTTTCTTCCTGAAAACTTAGACAATGGAGCCCTACAACCCTAGACATGCCTACTCTGCTTTGGATAAAGAGAAATCCCAGGATAACTAAGTTTCTCACACATAAAATGCTGCTTTAATTTTTAATGTACTACTAAATTATCAGATTAAATGACATGTGGGTTAGCCTCAGATGTGCCTTTCACTGTATCCTATAATCTCTAACCAAGGCCATTGAAATATAGTGAGCTTATAAGACATTTCCACATCCCCAGAACTAAATATATGATTTACTCAAGAACAAGAATGGACAAAGAGGAATACTGTAGCATTTTCCTATATTAATTAGCCTTCTGAAAGGGAGCACATTCCACCAGTTCCAGTCCCTTAACTCAAATATAGCAAAGGGAACGTTTTCTTTCTTTCTTTCTTTTCTTTCTTTCTTTTTTTCTTTCTTTCTTTCTTTCTTTCTTTCTTTCTTTCCTTCTTTCTTTCCTTCCTTCCCTCTTCCTTCCTTCCTTCCTATCTTTCTTTCTTTCTTTCTTTGTTTCTTTCTTTCTTTGTTTCTTTCTTAATGTTTATTTATTTTTAAGGGAGAGAGTGAGTGGGGAAGGAGCCAAGAGGAAAGGGGACAGAGGATCCAAAGTAAGAGAGCCCCATGGTGGGCTCAAACTCACAGAACCGTGAGATCACGACCTGAGCTGAAGTCAGAAGCCAAACCCACTGAGCCACCCAGCGCCCCACAAAGGGAACACTTTCAAGATCAAAATAAAAATCAGTTTAGAGGGGCGCCTGGGTCACTCAGTCAGTTAAGCGTCCAACTCTTGATTTCCGCTCGGGTCATGATCTCATGATCTTCAAATGAAGAAAAGAGCTAAAATGAAACACATCAGATATGAAAAGTAAAGGAGTTTTGAAAGGTTTAATCACCTTTGAGGAAAGGCCAGAAAGGACTGAAAGATACAGGACAGAGAGAATATGGGTTGGAAGGAAAGCAAAGGGACTCTACCTTCTAATATCACCCAAAGGGACCCAAAGGAAAAGGATAGCCATGTGGATAGGACCTATTGAATCCATATGAGGCGAAAGTCTTACACCTATAGGAGAACCTTGCATTAGACACACCCATATCCTGAATCCTGAATCAATATCACATTGAAGACTGAAAAGAAGGAAACAAAAAAAAACATCTGTTTTAAAAATTGAGAATCGAGAGGAAAAAAAGGGCCCTTTTTTTTTTTCTTTACCACCTTCTCCTTCACTGATGGACTGAAGAAAACTCATTGAGTAGGTACGGGGTCACCATTTACCATGCCCACAATTACCCTGCAGGCCACCACAGAGCGCAAGCACCAGAGGGGCTCCAGAAAAACATTCAAGCTTGCTCCTTCATCCAGGACCACGGGGGCTCAGGTCCCTGAGGCCATGTGAAAACCACAAGCGCTTGCTGAGAATCACTACAAGTCTTTTTTCCTCACCATCCATATTTCCTGAGTAAGAATCCACCGCCCAAGTCGGGCCATGATTATCAGAGTTACTCAGGAGCACTCATTTCACAAATATGTGTGTGGGTAGTGGGTGGGATGGTCGACGTATTATTCGATCCACACCTAATATTAGTCAAAATCTGCTTATACAGACAAGTGTCCTAAATCAAAACTAGTTACATGAATTACAGGGCACAGTACAAAATGAAAATGACGGGCCCCACGTTAAAAAAAAAAAAAAAAGTTCTTCGCTTCTGTGGCCAATCTCTTTCTCTCTGTCTCTTTCTTAATCTGGCATGGTCATTCTTAATTTGGTATTCCAAACCATGCTTCCTTGGATGCACAGGGACTATTGCAAGGGGATCACAGTCCCCGCATCTGCTTGGGGTCCCATCCTGCACATGCCCAGGCCCCTGCTGGGACAGAAGGCAGGGGAACAGGGGAGTGGCAGCCAAGAACCCACTTCGGGGAGATGGGACCACACAGAAAGACAGACTCCAAACCCCCAACACATGCTCCACGATCCCATCCCACTTATGAAAACACAAAAATCAAAGATAAAATTATTAAGAATTTCAGGATGATGTCCCCAGAGCATTGAACCAAGGGTGGTTTCTCTTCTGTGTGGCTTTGCTGACCCCACAGGGCCCAGAAAGCTGGACCCTGTTTCTAAAGCAAACAACTATAAGCAGTTTTGGACTATTTTGCAAGATTCAAATGTTTCTCTCCATGTTTTGAGAAATAACAGGAACAAATAAATGCAATGTTCTTCATTGAAATGGATTTGGGGGATATGTTGGCTGTTTCAAGTTTCCCAGTTTTTTTCTTCTGTTGACATACACCGAAATATACTTAAAGACATAAGTCGTATATTTGCGACGGATGATATGACGGAGGTACACTGTTGATAACACACATTTCTTCAAATTATTCAGATGCCACGATGTTTTAAAACCAGTTCCAGCCTTTTGTGGGATCCCCTGTCAACATTCACGTTGCCAGGCACTGCTCTTTATCCTTTGTTGTTCAGATCAATTTTCCACTACGACCAGCAATTTTTAAAAAGTTGTCAAAAGAATTGTTCCTTGGTACTATCTACCAGAAGCATTTATGCTCTCATACACAAATTAATATAAGCCATTGGGGAGGCCTCTCTTAGCTGGAGTGTCATCGCGTGAAAGGCATTGCTGAGAGCCACAAAGCAAAGTGAGCATTGCATGTGGTTAGCCCGACAAAGAAATCACATAACAGAAAATAAAAATAAAATCGAACCTGTTAGAGATTACAAGCAAGAGACAGTGCGTATTCTCCCACACTCAATCCAATTACTTTATTGTCCCAAGATTTTTAAAAATTTCATCTCCTTATAAATGCTTTCTCGTAGTCATTTGGTAGCAGCATATTTATGTATTTATGTTCACTTTTATCCAACACAGGCTGCAACTATGCCCTTCACTCGACCCAGTCTATTAATTTGGAAATGCCTAAAGCCAAAACTGACAGCAGAAGAAAATCTTTCTGGGCTGTAGTTCCAAACTGCTGGAATAAGCTACCTGCTTCAGTAAAAATGCACAGCCACATGACTTCTCGTTCAGGAAATGCTAAACTTTCTGCAGAAAGTTAAAAAAAAAAGTTTTAGAAGAAAATGAAACTAAATTCTCAAGTTTTTTTTTTTAAATGCAGAGTCTGTATATACTTGTCCTCTATTTACGTGTATACGACAATTATGCTAATATAAATGTTGGCCCTAGATTTCTTCCTTGTGTTAGACATATTGTAATTTATTGTCCTAATATATATTTGCTGATAAACTTCCGCTGCATCCAGATATACCAGAATTTCCCCTGGGGACTATTGTCCTTACTCTCAAGAACCGAAGGAAAATATGAATGGCTATCATATTTCATAATTAATATTAACGCCCACGAAGTCTATGAAAACGTTGTTTTCCTAACTCTAGTCTTGATATTTAGCTCCCGTCTTTCACTTTTGCCTGTGTCCTGTAGAATACGGCTCTCAAAACCAAGTCGTGACCCCTGCAACATTTGCTACAAGTCTGATCTTCCACATTTTACACCACTAAAGAAATAAAGCCTCTATGGGTCTCATCCAAATGAAGTGTCTCCAAAACAAGGGCAAACCTATCACTAAACTCAGCAGGTGTCTGTGCATCTGGTGTTATTTGTTTTATACTTTCCCAAGCTATCAGCTTCTTCTACTTTTCTACCATTGCAATTTATTCTTTTGGATCTGGAAGATATTTCAGTCTTCAGGAGCCTCTATTGAAAGAAATATCCATAAGCCTTTGGCATCTAACACAGACTTTTATTTTATTTTTTAATGTTTATTCATTTATGAGAGAGAGACAGAGACAGAGACAGAGACAGAGACAGAGAAGGAGCAGGGGAGGGGCAGAGGGAGAGGGAGATACAGAATTTGAAGCAGGCTCAGGGCTCTGAGCCGTCAGCACAGAGCCTGATGCGGGGCTCGAACCCACAAACAACAAGATCATAACCTGAGCCAAAGTCAGACGCTTAACGGACTGAGCCACCCAGGCGCCCCAACACGAGACTTTTATAATAATACCTCATATTCTAGACAGAGAGCTAAATACTGTTCATAAGTTAGCTGGAAATAATAGTCAACCAAAATTGTTGTCCTCAATTTGAGGAGGATGAAGAAAGCTACGGGAGGGGGAGAAAAGGAGGTACAAAGGTATTAGAAACAATTTTACTTAGCACGAACACAGTTCCTAGTAGTATCCCTACCTCCTGCTTTGGCTTTTTCAAATCCAAATTCCCTACTGGCTCCCCATGTCTGCCCTTCTCTGTTCAGTTCACCCGGCAAGTCCCCATTGCTGGCAAGTCTCTGAGAAGCACTCACAGTCCTATAAGCTGCCTACAAATCCTACAAGTTGGGACCTACATAAAACTTCAATGGTCCCAACACTATGGGGAAGCCTGAAAGGTGCATCTCTCTCTTAGAGATTCCCTCTTTAAAGACTGCCAAATCTTGCTGAAAAAACCCTGCTTAAATGTAGTTAGCGGGCTTTCCTCGAGTTATTTGATTCCAGAGCTCTTGTATCAAGCAACAACCAAGGAACACAATTTGGGAGACCGGTCTCTTCCGGTGAAAGGACACATCACAACATGGTGGTCACAGCCCACCCTCCCCACTCGCCTCATCTTCCACACCCATCTGCCTTGCACTCTTGTCTTTGGCAACACTGAACTGCTATCCTCTGGTCCTCCCAGCAGCTTGGTTTCACGGCCAATGTTCTTCCAAGCTGCGTTTTCTACCTGGAATGTTCTGTCCCCATTCCCCGTGGCTACCTCTTCTAATTCAAAGCTTACCTCACCTGGCTTAGATATTCTTCAGTTCTTCCTGACAAGCTTTTGAGTAAGGACTTCCCCTGTGTTTCAATCCTGGCTCTGCCATTTACTAGCTGTGTGACTTTGGGCAGGTCACGTCACATCTTTGCCCCTCAGTATCTTCATCTACAAAATGAGAGTGAGAAATAAGACCTACTTCATGGGATTGTCCAGAAGATGGAATTATTCATACATAGGAACGGCTCAGAGCAGTGCCCTGAACACAGCAAGCGCTCAATGAGTGTCGTGAATGCTATGATTTTCCCATGCACGACACTATCGTTGCACGCTGTATTGCCGTCATCGCGTGTGATCTCTTTATGCATCTCTGTTCACCATCAAATTATATGCAGCTTGAACACTGGGGCTGTAGTCTGTTCATTTTTTCCCATGCCTAGAGTCTAGCACACAGTAAGCATTCAATAAATATTAAATGATGAATTTGATACAATTATTCAAAGTTAAACTTAATGAAATATATTAAATCTATAGTGCACGTAAATATTCCATAATGCTAGAAAATCTCAGCTATTAATCCTGTGGCAAGCTCTCTGTAATCTGCGTATGGCAAAACTATCATAGGACAGGTTCGGTTCACCATCATCTGGTTTAGAATGCTGAGTACAAATATGAGGAAGATGATGTTGTTCTCACCAATTGCCAGAGGAGATAAAAAAAAAAATGTATGAGACAATCTCTCTAGTCTCTTTCATCTGAAAAAGTCTGTGGTCCTATGATTGATGAGCCAGCACAGAACAGATTAGAAAGCCGAACAGTTAAGAGTCATTTTGTAGATGTCCTTCCACTTTGTGATAAGACAATAGCAGCGATTAATGCCTCCTATTTATTTCCTTCCTTAATTGGGAGTAATATGTTGTAAAAGAAAAAGGGAGAATAATAAAATACTTATTTTCAATCCTTTGTAGTTCTCTAGGCTTCAAATGGATCTTGTACTTAAAAAAAAAGTATTGTATTAAATTATTTTTCAGGTGGTCATTAATTGGGTGGGATTTTTTCAGCTTTATTGAGGTAGAATTGATAAAATTGTATATATTTAAGGTATAAAATGTGACAATTTGACACACATATTTTGTGAAGTGATTACCACAGTCAGGTTAATTAACATATCTATCAACTCGCATGGTTAACTTTTTTGTTTCTTTGTTCGTTTTTCGTGAGAACCCTTAAAGTCTACTGTCTTAGCAAATTTCAAGCACACAACACTTTATTATTAGTTATGGTCACCATGGTGCACATTTGGTCTCCAAAGCTTATTTTGTTATAACTGAAGTTTTGCACCCTTTGCCCAGCATCTCCCAACCCCCAGAGTAATCGTTATTCTATTCTCTGTTTCTCTGAATTTGATTTTTTTAAAGATTCCATGTCTAAGTGAGATATAATATCTGTCTTTATCTGAGTATTTTCACTTGGCTTAATGTCCTCAAGCTTCATCCATGTTATTGCAAATGGCAGGATTTCCTTCATCCCCATGGTTGAATAATGGACACACACACACACACACACACATCTTCTTTATCCGTTCATCCATCAATGGACATGTAGGTTGTCCATTATCTTGGCTATTGTAAAACATGCTGTAATGAACGTGGGGGTGTAGATTATCTTTGAGATACTGATTTTGCTTTCTTTGGATATAGAGCCAGAAGTGGAATTGCTGGATCGTACGATAGGTCTATTTTTTTTTTCCTTCGGGGGGAACATTCCATACTGTTTTCCATATTGGCTGTTCCAGTTTATGTTCCCACCAACAGTGTGTACAAAGTTTCCCTTTTCTACAATATTTTGCCAATACTTGTTACCTGTTGTCTTCTATGAAAGCCATTTTAGTAATATCTCATTGCTGTGTTGACTTACATTTCCTTGATGATTTCATATATCTATTCATCATTTGTATACCTTTTTTTGGACAAATGTTTATTCAGGACTCTGAACCACTTTTATTCTAAATATTTTTTAAGGTATCTTCATTTTTCAGAGACAGAAACAGAGCGTGGGTCAGGGAGATGAAGAGAGAGAGGGAGACACAGATTCTGAAGCAGGCTCCAGGCTCAGAGCTGTCAGCACAGAGCCCAACGTGGGGCTCAAACTCAAGAATCATGAGATCATGACCTGAGCCGGTGTCGGATGCTTAACTGACTGAGCCACCCAGGCACCCCTAGAACGTTTTTAAATTGGGTTGTTTGTCTTCTTGCCATTGATTAATATAAGTTTCTTACACATTTTGGATATTAAGCCTTTATCATATGTATGGTTTGCAAATATCTTCTACTATTCCACATATTGCCTTTTCATTGTGTTGACTGTTTCCTTTGCTGTGCAGAAGTTTTTGTGGTTTGATGAAGCCCTATTTTTTTTTTCTTCTACTTTGTTGCCTATGCTTATGGCGTCACAGCAAAAAAGAAATCATTGCCAAGATCAATGTTAAGGAGATTTTGCCTTTTTTCTCCTAGGAGTTTTAAGGTTTCATTCAGTTCTTTCATGTAAGTCTTTTTTTTTTCAGTGTATTTATTTATTTTTGAGAGAGAGAAAAAGTGAGTGCATGAGCAGGGCAGGGGCAGAGAGAGAGGGAGAAAGATAAACCCAAGTAGGCTCCTCACTGCCAGAGAAAAGCCTGATGCAGAGCTCTGTCTCATGACCATGATATCGTGATCTGAGATGAAACCAAGAGTCAGAGCTTAACAGACTGAGCCACCCACGTGCCCCTACATGTAAGTCTTTAATTCATTTTGAGTTAATTTTTGTCAATGGTGTAAGATAGGCGTCCAGTTTCATTCTTCTGCATGAGTATATAGGTATTGGTTTATGTCTATGCTCTCTATTATATTCCCTTGGTCCATGTGTCTTTTTATGTCAATATCACACTATTCTCATTATTATAGCTTTGGAATTATAGTTTAAAATCAGAGTCTGTGATACTACTAGCTTTGTTCTGCTTTCTCAAGATGCTTTGGATTTTAGGATTGTTTCATGAATTTTGGAGTTGTTTTTCCATTTCTTTGAAAAATATCCATGGAATTTTGATAGACATTGCTTTGGAACTGTAGATTACTTTGTTTTTGTTTTTTTTTTTTAATATTTTTTTAACGTTTATTTATTTTTGAGACAGAGAGAGACAGAGCATGAACAGGGGAGGGTCAGAGAGAGAGGGAGACACAGAATCTGAAACAGGCTCCAGGCTCTGAGCTGTCAGCACAGAGCCCGACGCAGGGCTCGAACTCACGGACCGTGAGATCATGACCTGAGCTGAAGTTGGACGCTTAACCGACAAGCCACCCAGGTGCTCCTACTTTGGGCAATATGGACATTTTAACAACATTAATTCTGCCCTTCGACCAACATGAGATATGTTTCCATTTATTTGTGTCTTCCCCAGTTTCCTTCATCTGTGTGCTACAGTTTACGCTGTACAGGTCTTTGACCTCCTTACTTAAATTCATACCTATGTATTTTATTCTTTGTGATGTTATGGTAGAGGAGATTGTTTTTGAAGTTTCTCTTTGTGATAGTTTGTTGCAAGTGTATAGAAACACAGCTGATTTTTGCATATTGATTTTATATCCTGCAAAATTGTCTGCTTCTGCTGATTAGTTCCAATAGTGCATTAGTGAACTCTTCAGTTTTTGTTATATGTAAGAGCATGTGATCTTCAAAAAGACAATTTTACTTCTTGTTTTATAATTTGGATGCCTTATTTTTGTCTTGACTATTTGCACTAGATAGAACTTGCAGTACTATGTTGAGTGAAAGTGGTGACATTGGCCATCCTTGTCTTGTTCCTGATCTAACTGTTGAGTATGATGTTACCTGTAGAATTGTCATATATGTCTTGTATTATGTTGAGGTACATTTTTCTATATATCTAATTTGTTGAGAGATTTTTATCATGAAAGTTAAATGATGTTTTTAATTTTTTTTAATGTTTATTATTTGTGAAAGAGAGAGAGAGAGAGAGAGAGAGACCAAGCAGGAAGGGGCAGAGAGAGAGGGAGGCACAGAATCGGAAGCAGGCTCCAGGCTCTGAGTTGTCAGCACAGAGCCCAACGCGGGGCTCGAACTCACAGACGGCGAGATCATGACCTGAGCTGTAGTCGGCCCCCCAACCGACTGAGCCACCCAGGTGTACCGAAAGTTAAATGATTTTTAATTTTGTGATATTAATTTTGTTAAATGCTGTTTTGCCTCTGTTGAGATTGTTATGTGATATTTATTCTTCATTCTTTTAAAGTATCATATTTATTGGTTTTCATATGTTAAAACACCTTGTGTCATAGAAATAAATCCCACTTGATCATGGTGTATGATCCTTTCCCTGTGCTGTTGAATTCTGTTTGCTAGTATTTTGTTGACAATTTTTGCATTCATATTCATTAAAGATATTGTATAGTTTTCTTATAGTATTCTTGTCTAATTTTGATATCAGGGTAATGTTAATCTCATAAAATAAGTTTGGAAGTGTTCCCTTTTATTTTTGGAAGAGTCTGAGAAGGATTGGCATTAATTCTTTAAATAATTGTAGAACTCACCATTACATGCTGGGCTTTTCTTTGTTAAGAGATCTTGATTATCAATTCAATCTCCTTGCTTATTATAGGTCTGTTCAGATTTTCTATTTCTTCATGAGTTAGTCTTGGTAGGTTGTACATTTCTGGGAATTTAACCATTTCTTCCAGGTTATCCAATTTCTTGGTGTATGACTGATCATACTAATCTCTTGTAGTTCTTTGTATTTCTGTGGTATCAGTTACAATGTCTCCACTTTCATTTGATTTTCCTTATTTGATTCTTCTCTCTCGTTTTGTTAGTCTAGCTAAAAGTTTATCAATTCTGTTTATCTTTTCAAAAAAGCAATTGTTAGGTTTTTTGTCTTTTCTATTGTTTTTCTGGCCTCTTTTTCATTCACTTCCACTCTCATCTTTGTTTTTTTCTCCCTTCTGCTAACTTTACATTTAGCTTGTTTTTCTTTCTCTAGTCTCTTGAGGTGAAAAGCCTGGTTGTTTACATGAGATCTTTCTGTAGTCCTAAGGTAGGCATTTATCACTATGAAGTTCTATCTTATTTTCATGGAGTAGACCACTAGGGTATCATTTAGTGTGCTAAAGCCATATACTACATTCTAAAGGGTGTCTTAATGATCTAAAAGAGTTCATGTTGACTCTCTAAATATCCCTAACCCTATATATAAAGGAGTGGGGTATAGTTGTCTTTGAAACTACCTTCCTATGTCACAATACACGTGGTAAGTGGCCAATAATATTTAATACGTTATTTTTAAAATAAGGATTAAAATCAAATATGGAAAGTGGATTTTTAAAAAATTTTTTAACGTTTATTTCTTTTTGAGACAGAGAAAGACAGAGCCTGAATGGGGAAGGGTCAGAGAGAGAGGGAGACACAGAATCCGAAACAGGCTCCAGGCTCCGAGCTGTCAGCACAGAGCCCGACGTGGGGCTCCAACTCACGAACTGCGAGATCATGACCTGAGCCGAAGTTGGACGCTCAACCGACTGAGCCACCCAGGAGCCCCGGATTTTTTTAAGTAATAAATGAAAGCTATGTAGATTGATATGCCATGGTTTGAATTCATTTAATTTAAAATAACTTCAGTGTATGTTTCTGAAGCCAGTTACCAGAAATTATATACATATATATATACATATACATATATATATACCTATGTATGGAAACATTAAAAAACAAAATAAAATACATATTTATAATAATATGTATGTGTATATATACGTATATAAATATATATTTTATTTTTTTTAATGTTTATTCTTTTTTTGAAAGAGGCAGAGAGCAAGTGGGGGAGGGGCAGAGAGAGAGGGAGACACAGAATCCGAAGCAGGCTCCAGGCTCTGCATTGTCAGCCCAGAGCCTGGTGTGGGGCTTGAACCCACCAACCATGAGTTGGTGACTTGAGTCAAAGTCGGACGCTTAAATGACTGAGCCACTCAGGCACCCCTATATATGTATACATCAATGTTGCATCGATGTTGCAGTATGAATTAATATCAAAATGGCAAACCCGCTTAAAGCAATGTTTTCATTGCTTAACAAGTATGAATTAACATGATTCTCATACTCACACTATTGTTGTCCCCATTTTAAGGATAAGAAAATGGAGGTATAAACCGTTAAAATGATCAGAAGATGGGGACATAAACTCAGATTGTCTTATTCCGGAACCTGTGTTCTCTCCTTTACATTGTACTCTGCCTTCGCATGACACTTTGGTCAGAGTTTTGCTTGGATTTTTGTGGATTAATAACCTGAATGATAGCACATAATCCCCAAAGATGTCTATGCAGTGAGAATTACTTCTATTTCTTGTTACCTGCCAATCCATGATTCATTACCACTCATGTCTTCTACTTCCACTTGTTTCTTTCAGTAGATTGTTTTCAAACTTTGAACAACATTGTTCTTCGTGTAAAAAGAAAATTGCCTCTGCCCCTTCCCCGTTCATGCTCTGTCTCTCTCGGTCTCAAAAATAAATAAACGTTAAAAAAAAAAAAGAAAAAGAAAAAGAAAATTGCCTTGGGGTGCCTGGACGGCTCAGTCGGTTGAGCATCTAACTCTTGATTTTGGCTCAGGTCATGATCTCGTGATTTGTGAGGTCAAGCCCCATATCAGTGCACTATCAGTGCAGAGCCTTCTTGGGGATTCTCTCTCTGTCCCTCTCTGCCCATCTCCCCGCTCATGCGCTCTCTCTCTCAAAATAAATAAATAAACTTAAAAAATTAAGAAAAAAGAAAATCACTTTAATTTCATTCTTTAGGAAGCCTAACTTGATAAATCAATCCATGAATACTCTTTCTTTCTTCAAAAACACAACTAGTCAGAAACATACTTCCTTAAAACTTTAACAAGACCCAGCTTTCATAAGTAAGGGTTTTCCTGAGGCTAACTTAGAGAAGCATAAGAAACACATGTTTTTGTGTGCTTCTGTGTGGCCTCTACCATACTTTGGAATTAATTCCTAGAAAACTCACACAATATATACATTTTCTCTATTGTCATTAAGATCCAACACTGTAGGGGTGCCTGGGTGGCTTAGTCTGTTAAGCATCTGACTTCAGCTCAGGTCATGATCTCATGGTCTGTGAATTCGAGCCCTGCATCAGGCTGTGTGCTGACAGCTCGGAGCCTGGAGCCTGCTACGGATTTTGTGTCTTCCTCTCTCTCTCTGTGCACCCCCCCCTCCCCCCACACACACACTTGTATTCTGTCTCTCTCTCTCAAAACTAGATAAACATTAAAAAAATTTAAAAAAAAGATCCAGCATTGTACATTCTATGTGAAGTCTGCTTTCTATTGTGTCTATACTTTTGTTTTATTTTAGATCTAATTTCTCCAAACTTCAATGTTAGAATATTCAAGTAAACAGACGTATGTATTACCATACGTAAATGCTATTTCATTTCTGATAACCTACAAATAACTTATGAATACCATAGAACCATGCATATTTAAAGGATTCATCCCCAAAGATAGAAATTTGATATGTATGTGTATGTGTGCATATAGTAATGTGCTTAAGAATGAATTTTAAAACAGCACATTTTAAACTTTGCCTCATTCACAGTAATACTGGGAAGCATATATTAAATATTTTCAATAAGTCCATTAGCCTTAGTCCAATAGCCTCACCGGACTAAGAAGCTTTCAAAATGAAAAAGTGTAAAAGAACCAACCACATCTCAGAAGTAGGTAACACTCTGTTCTAAAAAAGCACAAATAATTAAATTTGACTGATAAAAGCCACTGTGGCTGCCTCAGTCATGGTATTTCAGGTCTTGACACTGTGATCACAAGCCCTGGATTGTATTTCCATTCACTTGGAAAATAAATACAATCTAAAATGTGAAGGTGATGGGAATAATTTGGTATTAGCTTAAAAAGTGGTGGGGGTGTCTGTCTCTTGATTTTGGCTCAGGTCATGATCTCATGGTCGGTGGGTCATTAGATCCAGCCCCCTACTGGGTTCTGTGCTGACAGTGGGGAGCCTGCATGGGATTCTCTCTCTCCCTCTCTCTCTCTCTGCCCCTCCCCTGCTTGTGATTTTTCTCTCTCCAGATAGATAAATAAATAAATAAACAAGTAAATAAATAAGCAAAAAGTTAAAAAATGAAAAAAAAGTTAAAAAACTAAAAAAAAATCTTGATTCTTTTTTGTTAAATTCACATTTTTTTTTTCCTGATGAATAAAACAGTAAGTCATAAAGTTCTCAAATTTATTTTAATTTTTTAATGTTTATTTATTTTTGAGAGAGAGAGAGAATGAGCAGGGGAGGGACAGAGAGAGTAGACCCAGAATCTGAAGCAGGCTTCAGGCTCCCAGCTATCGGCACGGAGCCCGCCGCGGGGCTTGAACTCACGAACTGTGAGATCACGACCTGAGCGGAAGTCGGATGCTTAAGGGACTGAGCCACCCAGGAGCCGCTCAGATTTGTTTTAAACAGCCTGCTTTGAAAATAAATAAATAAATAAATAAATAAACAGCCTGCTTTGTCTAAATTACTCGTTACTCAGCACTAATCCATTTGCTCCTAATAATAATGCATTTTAATCTACAATAAATTGTATCTGATATAATAAATATCATAGGTCTATTTCCTATGGTACCTGTGGAGCTATGCGCCCCTCTCCGTGAATCCCGAGGGGCTGTCTGGCACGCACAACAGGTGCACATCCATTCGTTTGCTCATTGTCTTATTTGATACACATTGAAATTAGAAACGTTTCTTTCCTTTTGCTCTTAAGCGTCTGTCTCCTGAAGGCAGCCTCCGAAGGCAGTGAGCCACAGAACCTTCCATGATATCCTAACATGCTCTTCTGTTACCCTTACGGATGTCAAATGTCAAGACGGGAAAGCCGGGGATCCTGAGGCAACGTGGCAGGGTGACCCCAAAGGTCGGGACTGTGTGAAAGAGCGAGGCTAGCTGCAGGGGTGGGGTGATGCTAGGGGCAGGACTGTGTGAAGGGGTGGGGTAACGTGAAAGGCGGAGCTGCTTGAAGGGGCTGGTTGACCTGAAGGGGCCGGGTGATGCGACAAAGTGGCAAGGTTCTTAACCAGTGACGTCAACTGCTTTGTAGCAGAACACCAGAACTTTTGCACCACGCTTGGCGAACCCCCGCCCCTGGTCCTGGGAGCAGACACGACAGAGAACCTGTCTGAAACCCTCACAACTAGCGTGGTGACCTTGGGCCTCCTCGGCCTCGCTTAACAAGCACATCAGATAAGGGTGACAGAAGGCACCTCAAAAATCTATTTATGTAACGAAATGAGATAAATGTAGAGAAACCGGCATTGGAGACCTACTGAGTAATCGTTGCTTCTTCCCTGCCCTTGCAGGAAACATTTCTTTCATTTCTTTCCTTTTTTTCCCCCCAAAAGAACAAAATGTACCATAAGCATAAACGAGGTAGGTTCGAAGCTTGACAGGGACTACTGTTCTGTGGCTGCATTGTGGCTGCTTGGGTCGGCTCCATTAGCCCTGGGGGGTGCCGACTGTTCACCTATCTCCTCCTCTTGCTAACTCACCTTGCAGTCCGTTTTCTCTCCTCTGAGAGACAAAGAATCCTTGAGGGTCACTTTGACTGTTCTACCTCCATGCTCAAAAGCTACAAATATTGTCGTTGGCACCTTCGAATAGGATACCCTCGGAATGACTCTCAAGACTCCATCTGAGGGCCGATTAAGTGTCCACCTCACTGCTTCCCTGAGGGTCCTCTGTGTTCTCACCAAACCGCACTGCTCACCATTCTCTGAACATGGCCGCCATGTCTGTCCCTGCTTTGCCCAGGGGGGGTGCGCACAGCAGGTGGTGCCCTCACCCTTCTGCCTCCACCCAGGAAAACCTGCCTACTCTCAGGGCCTGCAGTTTGTCAGTTTGGTCAAATCTATTTTGATCAAGGTTCCGGTGATTCTTGGTAGTTTTGAATTGAAAAGTTTATAAATGCCATTAGGCCATCCCCATTTCACGTCAGGGATGAGGTAACTCATGTTCACACTCTGGAAGATTTTGAAACTTTTCCTGTTTCCTAACCCCCATAGCATTTTTAGGAAACCCACTACATATATTGAAGATGCTTGTACACGTGTCTTAGCTCCTGTTATGGACTGAATTGTGGCCTACCAAAATCCGTATGTTGTAGCCCTAACCCCCCGTGTGACTCTATGGGGAGACAAGGTCTCGAAACAGATAATTAAGACTAAATGAGGTCACAAGGGAAGCGACCTTACCAAAGGACTGGTGTCCCTAGAAGAAAAGGAAGGGACACCAAGAACGCCCCCATATAGAGAAAAGGTCCTATGAGAACACAGCGAGAAGGTAGCCCTTTGCACGCCAAGGAGAAAGGTCTCGGGAGAAAAGAACCCCACTGACACCTTAATTTTAGACTTCCAGCCTGAAGAAATGAAAGAAAATAAATTGCTGTTTTTTAGGCCTCTCAGTCTGTGGTCTTTTGTTATGGTAGCCTTAACAGACTAATATAGCTCCCCCATGAAATTAAAAGCTTCTTAGTAAGACAGTCTTAGAATCTCCCAGGGTTTTGGGGGTGTGGTTTAATAAATATGACAGCATTCTACCGGCCATGACTACTTTATACACACACACACACACACACACACACACACACACAGTACTTTCGGGCCACCCACCAAGTCACATTTCCCCCCTTCTTTTCCTTCAAAGTACTGCTTGCTCATAATGACTTCACTTGGAAATAAATTATCCTCTAAATTAGAAATATATACCTTCCAAAATCTGAATGTCAATCTCTCTAGGCAAATTTCATCTCCATTTATGCTGTATAAGAAGGGGTAGATGCCCCACCGAGTGCCACGTTCATCTAGATAATGAACAAATATCGTTTGACTATAAATATAATATGAACCGCTTTGAAATGGCCCTCATTGTGGAGTTATTTGTTTTAAACAAGCCTCGTTCCAATGATGAGACATGTAAAAGTGGTGTGGTTTCAGATAGGGCAGAGAGACGCAATTTGTCATAGATTAAAATGTATTTATATTATTGCCAAATGGATTACCATTGGAGCAGAAGTGATGGAGTGAAGTAATTTAGAAAAATCTGGGTATTTAAAATAAATCTGAGAACTTTATGACCTATTATTTTATTCATAAAAAATCACATGTAAATTTAACCAAAAAAAATCAATATTTTTGAAAGGAAATAAATATCTCTAGCTCAGTCTGCCGCTCCTTTTATCCAAAATATTCCTTATTATCTTCATTGCTTGGATCACATTTATTTCCTAAGTGAATGGGATTACATGGCTTGTGGTCACAGGTTTGGATTGGAAGTTCCATGACCAATATCATGTGTAACATAGTCTTTTGGAATCCAAAGAGTTCCTGCATACGTTAATTCTCCCAACTCGTTTTAATTTTTTTATGTTTATTTATTATTTTTGAGAGCGAGAGAGACAGAGTGTGAGTGGGGGAGGTGCAGAGAGAGAAGGAGACACAGAATTGAAGCAGGCTCCAGGCTCTGAGCTGTCAGCACAGAGCCCAATGCGGGGGTTGAACCCATGGACCGTGAGATCATGACCTGAGCCAAAGTTGGATGCTTCACTGACTGAGCCATCCGGGTGCCCCTTCCCAACTCGTTTTAAATGCATGCCCTGTAGTTGGGCTGCAGCAACCTCATTAATGTGAAGTATTTCTTTTTTTTGGTGGGGAGGGGTTGGTGTGAGGGACACATTTCATTTACTAATTGCCACAAGGCCGTGCAGCCTTTTTAAGTAAACAGATTTGGTAATGACCTAGCTGGACTAGTTCTCAAATGGTAAAACAAACGACGACAAAACCCAAACAATTAAGGTATCCTCATTATTTCAACAATCCAAACCAACCTCCAACAAAAGAATTGAAGCTAATGTTTAAAAAACAGTAGTGTCTTTTTTCTATGCACTCTGGCCTTTCTCAGTGTTATAAAATATCCCCATGTTGACTTACTGTACATTGATTTTAATAGGCATTCTCTACAGAGCAATATGAATATCATTGGAAACTGTATAATACAATTTTCTACTCCTGAAATGCTATAGAAAACTGCGCATTTTATACCGACATATGCCCCATCAATAATAGAGTTTTTATATCTTATTTGTAGCTATTGATCTCAACAGCATAATGAAAAATTGATTGCAGCAAGGCGCACCATTTCTTAAGTATAAATTTCAATGTCAAATTATTTTTATCTATGCTTCCCAATTATACATGAAACTTATACATTTATATATGTTTGCTTCTACAAAACTCCACCACAATAAATTAGAGATGACAAGAATCTACTGAGTCAATAGAAACCAGTTTTCTCTCACTAAAATATGATTCCAAAATTAAATACTCAGGTTTCATACTAGCTTCATTTCTTCATTATAAAGAGAATTAACGTCTTGATATATAGTATCACCTTCCCATGCAATTTAACAATTTGAAATGAGGTCTTAAATCTTTGGGGGTATGAGCACACACACACACACACACACACACACACGCAGAGACACGCGCACACGGAAAAAACACACACTCAGAAACCCATGCGCTCATTTAGTAGTCCATATGACACTGTACATGAGGTGCTTGTTTTTCGTTATGTCTTGAGACCTTCTTATTTTAGAAGGAACATTCTGCTCGGAAAGCCTACAGGTGTAAGGTCTGACAAGATATAAGAGGGGGCATCATCTCTGCTCACCAGCAGGGGTCCCCAAGTCTGACATCACAGACACAGAATGAATTCGGTCAAAATGCACAAATCTAAACAAAATCCGCAAACTTTCCACCCAGAGCGAAGAAGATCCCTACAGTCCTCCAGGAAGAAAGGGGTTCTGAAAATGAGAAAAACTCCTGTCTTATATTACTTTGTTTTATGTTATTTAAATGGAAACTATTGGTTAAAACGTTTTCCAAGTTTTTCTCTAAGATATGTTCATTGAAAAACAGAAGTATATTATTTAATGGAATTTGTTAATCTCAAAAAGGAAATGCAAAGCACACCTATTCCTCTGGTGCGCATTTTCCCTACCTTTACATGTAATAGTACCATGCTGTGCCCCACAAAGATCATCACCAAACCTCACTCACACTCACTCATAATTCAGTGTGGAGAATAATTTTGCCCTTTCAACCTTTTCCAATGAGTATACAACATCACTGAACCCATGATAGCTATTTGACCATGGGGTTTTATTATGGTTTAAATATTGTTATTTAAATCATGGTTTAAATATGACTTAAACAGTGTTATGATTTAAAACACAGATTTATTGAGATCTAACACACAGAACGTAAAACACACCTATTTATACATACAAGTCAATGGTTTCTAGTCTATTCATTCACAGCGTTGTGCAACTGTCACTGTAATCTAATTGTAGAACATTTTCATCATCCCTAAAAAAAAAAATCCTATCGCTATACCCAGTCACTCTCCTTTGCTGGCTCTGGCAACCACTAAACTGCTTTCTATCTCTATGGCTTTGCCTCTTCTGGGCATTCATATGCATGGACTCATACAACACATGACCTTGTATTGGTAGCTCCTTTCATTAGTGTGTTTTCCAGATGCATCTGTGTTGTAGCATGTATTGGTACTTCATTCCTTTCTATGGAAGAGTGATATTTCGTTGTATGGGTATACTACATTTTGTTTACCCATCTACCGGTTGACGGACATTTGGGTTGTTTCCACATTTTGGCCATTAGGAGTAATGCTTTTATAAACGTTAGTGTATCAGTTATATGCGGACAGGTGTTTTCATTTCTCTTGGGTATGTATCTAAGAATGGAGTTGCCAGGTCATATGGTAGCTGCTTACCTTTTGAGGAACAGTGAACTATTTTTGAAATGGCTACTCCACTTTACATTCCATTAGCAATGTCCCAGGATTCCAATTTCTCCACATTCTTCACAACAATCGGTGTTATATTTATGTTCTATTTATATTGAATGGTTTGCCGGTCAATGTGACTGTTGCGTATTGTGATTTGATTTGTATGTCCCTAATGACAAATAACGTTGATCATCTTTTCGTGTGTCTTCTTGGGAGAAAAATTCATTCAAATCCTTTTCCATTTTTCAATTGGGTTATATGTCTATTTATTGTAGAGCTGATCCAAGACTTTTTGTATACTTTTGATCCAAGCATCATCTTATCAGATATATGATTTTCAAACATTTTTTTCCTATTGTATTTTCGTTAAATTTCAATGTCAGCCAACCTTTCAAATGTCTACAACTAAAAGTTCTGCCATAGACAGTAGTAAACAAATATGGCAAACTCATACCAAATGGAGAGGAGTCTTCAGGTCTACATTAAAGAGGTGACTGCAATACATTTCAGATGATGGGAACTAGAAGGGAAGCCTGTACCGATACAGGATGAATTCCTGTTGTACTATCCCAATTTTCAATTTACTTAGCGAAAGCGTCAGAAAACTGTCAAGTGTCAAAGTCAGTAGCATGTCAACAAAAATCTGTGAAAGGGTGTAAGTAAATGAATAGTAGAGGAAAATGTGCAATATTAAAAACAAGAATCTTTAGAGGGAGGCTGAAATGCTATAGCAACTGAGTATGAGAAAAGTAGCAGATTTGACTGAGGGGAAGTCATAATTGTAACACTTTGCTATTGACAGATGGGGGCCCAGAAGGGAGCTTGGAGTCAAAACAGAGCACCAAACACAGGAATAACTTGTGAGAGAGCGGGTGAGATCAAATGCATGTTTATAAAAAGATAATTATTTTAGAAGAGGATCTAAATAAAGGTTCCTCAGCTGTGAAGGGTTCAAAGCAATAATTATTTTCATTCTCTTAATTTTTTCTGTAACTGACATTGATGGTCCAGTTGAGAGGAGCCACATTTTACTGCCTAATGGTACATTGCTCTCTGCACAAAATGACTATTCCACTGGGGGAGAGGGAAAACGAATGAAGAAGTCAAGTTCCATCTAGGATTGGAGCTGGAGCCTCATCATTCACTCATTTGTTCATTTCATAAGTGCCTAATAAATAATCTTACATATCTGGAACTTTGTTACATGCTGAGGATAAAATACTAACCAAAATATAGACCAAGCCCTCTAGCGGTTTATAGTTTACAAATAAGAACATAATTTTTCTGTGTGTAGCAAAATTGTATATCCGCAATGGCAAAAGCCTCCTTTTCTCTGAAGTCGTGGGGTTGCTAGATATCAAGGAGTCAGTTTTGATTGTCCAGAGGAAGTGTTTCAGGAGCATACAAAAGAAAAAATAAGAAGAATGTCCCCTTGGAGGTACAATGCAATTGTCTCTCATGGCTCTCTCCATTCTCCTTGCAAATAAACAAAATTCATGAGCTCTGAGATTTGGTTAGGAAGTGTGTATGCATATTGAGGAGAGGGGTGGGGAGGAAAATCCTTATTATTATGGCCCATTTCTTTACCATGACATCAAGGAAAAAGCTCACACTCTGAAGCCACATTGCCTTGGTTTAAATCTTGACTTTGCCACTTAGCAGATGTATGTATGACCTTTAGCAGGTAACTAAGTTTCTCTGTGCCTTAACATTTCCATTTGTAAAAAAAAAAAAAGGATAAAAATAGCACCCAGATTATAAAGTGATAGTGTGCTGAATGTAAATGAACATATAGAGTTTTGCAGAGAGGACCTTGATTCTAGAAAACACTCAAAAGATCTCTATTCAGATTGACCTCTACTGAGAGTTTTTCCAGGAACAGCCAAACAGGCATTGATGATGACACTTGTGTTTGGGGAAATAGTGAAACATGATGGGGACCAGGGGACTCTCTCTGTAAGAACTTTTATTGCACATTGACAAGGAAGAGTATTCACCACCAGTAACCTTAGGAAGAGGGCATCTGTGTTGCCAGGAGCAATTGCCAAGTGACGTTTGTGGAGGAACTGTTTTCCTTTTTTCATTCCACAAAAATGTCTTGACAGCCTATTCTGTGTCTCATTACCGTGCTTTACTTCTTCATGAAATGTGTGCTCATCTGGAATGATCTTACTTGTTTCTCTGTGCATTGTCTGCATTGTCTGTCTTCCCACATGAAAATTTAAACCCTGTGGGTACGGCAGTGCCTGGGGTTCTATTCCCAGGGCCTGTAATCCTGTGTGGCACGTTGTAGGAGGTCGGTAAATATTTTCTGAATGAACAAATGCCCAGTGATGTGCTAGGACTGGTTCACGGTCGCTTGCTCTATCAACTCACCTTCTGGATGGGAAGAAAATACGGGAACATGTACCCCCGGCCCAGGATTTGGTTAGGAAAACCCAGCATGTGCCCACCCTCTCACTGGAGACAAGCTGTCTCAGTTGCCCAAGAGTTTAATGCACTACACACAGAACACAATATTTCTGTTTTTGTTTTTGTGTGTGTTTTTTTCCTAGTTAGACTCATGTAACATCTGGACCCATATAGAGGCAAGCTATGCTTTACTAGGAAAATGTATAACTCAGATGTTTGGATTCTATGTGTATCAGTTTGAATATGCCTCTCCTTCTGTGGGGATGAAATTCTTAGTGCTAATGGCACTTACTAGAAAATTAACTTTACTACTCAATGACTAAGTTCATCTTGGCATTCCAATATCCAAGTGTTTTCCTTGACTTCTTTTCAGAAAAAGAAGGGCAAAGTGTCAAAACCAGGTGCTTTCTCATACAATTTCTTTTACATCTTGATTTTTTAGGTTAAAAATAGAAAGGAAAAATGTTTAAAAAGTAGAGGAAAAGTTCATTTCTATGTCACTTGAAAGAAGAAAATACTGAAATACACATCCTTTATGTATGTCTGAAAGGTCCCCAAAAGTTGAGTTTCAACTTGGTTTTGTATATGTCATACGAGTGGAATCACACAGTATCCTTCCTGTGACTAGTTTATTTCACTTCACATAATGCCCCCGAAGTTTATCCAAGCAATCTCATATGGCAGGATCCCTTTCTTTTTTTAGGCTGAATAATATTCCATTCTGTATCTAGACCACATTTTCTTCATCCATTCATCTGCTGACAGACGTTAAGGCTGTTTCCATATCTCGGCTATCGTGAGCGATGCTGCCGTGTAGAAGCAGAGAGTAGAAGGGGGTTTGCCAAGGGCTGGGGGGAAGGGGAAGATTCAGTTTTGCAACATGAGCAAATTCTAGAACTGTATAACATACTGCCTGTAATTAACAATACTGCGTTATATACTTAAAACATTAAGGGAGTAGATCTCGTGTTAAATGTACTGAACACAATAAAAGAAAAGCAGAATAACTTTGGTTTCTATATTATTCTGAAGAGGGTAGCTGGCTTCTCCTTTGGATCAAATTCTTGATGTGATTAGTAATTGCTCAGAAAAAAAATGAATACTCACTGCCAGGCATTGTCCTAAGCACTTCAAATCTAGTTTTGCAAACTTGAGTGGCAGATGGAACTATCATTCCCATTTTATGGATACGGAAACTACATCCAAAGATTAAATAAACTGCCTAAGATCCTACAGCTAGAAAGGTGGTATAGGTGGAATTTGAACTCGGGTAGTGTGAATATAAAATGGGTGTTCTATTTTTTTTTTAAGTTTATTTATTTATTTTGAGACAGGCAGAGAGAGAGTGAGTTAGGGAGGGAGGGGCAGAGAAAGGGAGAGATAGAATCCCAAGCAGGCTCTATGCTGTCACAAACCTTGAGAGCATGACTCGAGTCAAGATCCAGAGTCAGACACTTAACTGACTGAGCCACCCAGGTGCCCCTAAAATGGTTGTTCTAAAGCACTACACGATGATGCTTTTTGTTTTTTTATTTGTCCTTTTCTATTTGTTGACTAGAAAGACTTTTTTTCTTTCTGAGAGAGAGAGAGAGAGAGAGCAAATGGGGAGGGACAGCGAGAGAGGGAGACTGAGGATCTGAAGCAGGCTCTGTGCTGAGAGCAGAGAGTCAGATACAGGGCTCGAACTCATGAACTGTAAGATCACAGACCTGAGCTGAAGTCGGATGCTTAACCAACTGAACCACCCAGGTGTCCCTGAAGGACTTTTTAAAATCATTGCATCCATTCCCTGGTATATTTTTGTCTTTGCAGCCCTTTCTGGATATTTAAAATTAGCCAGAATGTAGAGGAACTTGGAAATTAGGCTACATGGCCAAAACTTGGGTTGGAATACTTGTCCAAACTGCCTGCCCTCTTGTTATGCCAATTCTCTGGGGCCTTCCCAGGATCCCATCTTTTCTTCCAGCCTCACCCCTGTAACCTAGAGTGTTGAGCTATAGATCCCTCAAAATCCCAACAGGGCTTTCTTTCCCTGAGCTTCCAAAGTTCCAATCAAAGTATGCGACCATATCCAGTTTTGTCCTTTGCGAAATCTCCATGGTTCTACCAGACTCCTAGACATCTGGTAGCTTGACTACTTCTTTCAACCATGGACGTCCCCTGAAGAATATTCTGACTAACTTTGGAATCTTTTATCCTTTTTCCATCATCTCTTCATAATGTTTCCTGTGATTGCATCAGAAGAATGTGTAATGGAGAGCATTCTCATGATATAAAGGAAAGGGAGTTGTGTATCTGAATCAGACTTTCTGTAATTTTAGGGACTCTTCAGTTTTGCCCACACAAACTCTTCTCTTTCTAAGCCCTTTTCCCATAGCTCTACAGATGAGAGGCATTTTTTTTTTCTTTCTTATTTATAACCATTCTGTTTTATTTTTTTCAGTGTTACTTGATATCTTTCTTCTCTTTTGGCCAGCTTCCTTGAGAAATTTCCCTTACTTACATGGTTCACCACAGGCCAAGACTAAGCTTTCCTGAACAACAACAACAAAAAGCAACAAAAAGAGAGCGAAAGAAAGAAAATGAAACTTCTTACTAAATGTTACCTTCTGATTATAGGAGAGTGTCTTCTTTCAAAATAAGTGGGGAACCTTCCTTGGAGAAAATTGGCATTACTACAAATTTGGAGAGCAATGCAGATCTGTGGGTCTGCTGTCCTTTATGGTACAATAATTAGCAGAGACCCTCTGCAATTCTTCACAAAAAATGAAAAGAGCATCACGGAGCAATTCTTGAAGAATATGAAGTATCTTCATTTCCCAATTGTTTTCTAAAAACATGAGTTCGAAGGGATACTATTTTGGGGGGAAAAGTGGGGGGTACTTCAAATTAGATGTTATGGAAAACACTGAGCTAAAAAAAAACTCAATAAGCTCCTTTCGCTCAGTGACTTCTGTGAGCGTCTATCATGCTAATGTGCTCTGTAAATCTCCAAGAAGGGTAGGTTGTGACAAAGAATACCACATTTTCCAAGCTTATTTAATTGCAGATTACTAACTCAAAGGGTCATTTTGTGAAGCAGTGGTGCCCCGTAAGACACTTTGGGAAACAATTTTTGCCATTTGTTCAGACAAAAAAGAAGAAAGCTCTACCTATATTATTTCATTTTAGTTATTCAAATACTATTTCTAAGTTGTTGTGTTTTTTTGCCATCAAGCCTCTCTGAAAGGCAATGGACACTTACAGACCCATGATAGTCGATACTCAATTTCTTACGAGAATTTTGTCAACTTGTCCACTACCTTACCTAGTACAACTTTTACACTGTTTCGTGAGAGAACTTTGCATTAGGTTACATCACCAAGAAAAGCAATGCACTTTAGCAATGTCATTTTCCCCCCAGTACATATTACTACTTCTGGGGCCCCTGGGTGATTCAGTTGGTTGTGTCCGACTCTTGATTTTGGCTCAGGTCAAGATCTCACAGTTAGTGATGAGAATGAGCATCGTGTGGGCCTCCACTGGGTGAGGAACCTGCTTGGGATTCTCTCTCCTTCTCCTCTTGCCCTTCCCCCGCTCATGTACATGTGTTCTCTCTCTCTGTCTGTCTCTCAAAAATTACCAATTCTATTTTCTTTTGTGCTATTTTAGATATAAATTTTGACTCATCTCTATTAGCCTTTTGGGACCTCAAACATTGATGTTCCTAGAATATTTGATACTTGCAGGGACTGGTTTTTAAAACGTCTCCTTTTCCCATGGAAAAAAATGTCAGTGATAATGAATAATAATTATCGCATTTAGATGCTTTCTTTAACTTTAAAAATATCAATAATTTTAGGACAAGAAATTTTAAGTTTAAAGATATTCACATTCTGTAATAGTATACAAACTAAAATTTGTACTTATGAAACAAAAATATTACATCTTGTACTTCTCACCCTGCCTCACTGTTTTAGATTTGAAACACAAGTAAAAACTTGAAGCGTACTTCAGCATTGAATTGACCCAATTTCCATTTTATAAGTATTTTTATTTATTTATTTATTTTTATTTATAAGTTATTTATATATTTATTTATAAGCTATTTATGTATTTATTTATAAGTTATTTATGTCTTTATTTATAAGTTACCTCCAAGACAATACTCCTTGGTAATGAGAAATAGAAAATGTTGATTTGAGGGGCACCTGGGTGGCTCAGTCGGTTAAGCATCCGACTTCAGCTCAGGTCACCATCTCGCGGTCTGTGAGTTCGAGCCCCGCGTCGGGCTCTGGGCTGATGGCTCAGAGCCTGGAGCCTCCTTCCGATTCTGTGTCTCCCTCTCTCTCTGCCCCTCCCCTGTTCATGTTCTGTCTCTCTCTGTCCCAAAAATAAATAAACGTTAAAAACAATTAAAAAAAAAAAAGAAAATGTTGATTTGAGCTGACATAGGTTATTAACACTTAACAGTAACTGCAACGATTGTTAGAACTCATATCAACTGATGACCTTGTTTTGTTATTGATTTTAAGTTTTCCATAGAAAATTTTCCTTGCTATATGCATCTTAGGGAAGCCATTACTATCATGGTACCCTCTTTCCCCACTTCTGCTTGGAACCCCCCTGACCTCAGGATATTTATTGTATGTACTAAATTTATTGAAGCTCTATGTAACTTTCATAGTGGTTTTTCCCTTTGCTCCAACTTGAATACTTACCTGTGGGGATTTATAAAAATGGTGTAAAGTCTTTTTGCTAAGTGGTATGGATTGAATTGTGCCCCCCCCCACAAGCTCCTGTGTTGAAGTTCTAACCCTCAATACCTCAGAATGTAAAATGATTTAGAGATAGCGTCTTTACAGAGGTAATCAAGTGAAAATGAGGTCATGAGGGTGTGCCTTCATCGAAGGTGACTGGTATCCTTACAAAAAGGGGAAATTTGGACACAGACACAGTTGTGCATAGAGAGAAGACAATGTAAAGAGACAGAGGAAGAAGACAAGCTGAAAAGAGAGGCCTGGAGGAAACCCTTCCCTTGTAACCCCCAGAAAGAATGAACAATGCTGAGCCCTTGATTTTGGACTTGCAGCCTTCAGATCTGTGAGAATACAGGTGTTTAAACCTCCCCTGACCCCAATCTATGGTACTTTGTCATGGAAGCTGTACTAGACAAATGCACTAGATATAAGTATAGACAAAAATATGGAAGCCAATCATATAGTGAACACAAATGTCTCACATCCAACATCAGTGGACCTCTCATTCTGGCTCTGCACTATTTCTCATGGTCCCCATCTCCTTTCTACCATCGATGTGGTCCTTGCACACAGACATTGTGTGTTGGAGCCTCTGACTCCAAACTTGAGCCCCTGGCCTTCGGCACTTGATTTGGCTACAAATATTATTTTAAAAATCAAACAAACCAGAAAAGGAGGTACTTGAGAATGTTAATATCACCCCCCCATATTTAAATCTGCCCATGTAGCTTTTTCTGTTTTAAGAGAAGTTCTTGCATATCAGAGGCCAAATCCAGATATCTCTACTGTAGAGCACATACTCTTCATTCATAAATTCTTCTGTAATGCAGTCCATTATCACTCCACTCTTCTGCTCCTAAAACATCTCAAACACCTTCCCACTCTCTTCTCTGTCAACACATAACAATACTCGAGTATTTTCTACCATTAAACAAATTGAAGCAAACAAAAACACAGGACTTATAATACTGCTCAGAGCAGAGTAGTTGAATTCCAGCGTTCTCACTCTACACAACTATAAAAGATAAACAAAATAATACATTTATATCCTGCAGGCTTTGAACAGTAATGAATGAAAGTCTGTGATCCTGGAGAGAAGGGAGGCCAACCAGGTGAGTCCCCCAGTATCCTGACTTTCTTCCTAGTAATATATACATTTTTTAATCACTGCATGAGCAAACAGAACCCAAGCAGAGAGTGGCAATCTTTCTGGGTGGAGAAAACGAAGCGTGGGAGAGTCATGCAATAGAAATCCACACACAATAACGCAAGAAATCCACACACAATAACGCAACATGACAAAATGGATGAATCTCAAATCTACAATGTCAAAAGGAAGAACATGCAGGAAGAAATTACTTACTTTATGATTCCATTTGTATGAAGATCAAGAACAGCTAGAAGTATTTCATGAGGACGACAGAATTCAATATAGTACCTCTCAGGTGTATTCATGTGAAAAGGGTGTGGTCCCTGCTGGTCTGATGGGGAGTGGTATTTTTATCTACGTGGTCATTGTGTTGGTGTATACAAAGGTGAAAGTATTATTAAACCGTAGGCAGTAGTCTGTACACGTAAGCCCCCATAAAACTCAATAATAAAAGAACTGAAGAAACAAGAAACAAGAAAAAAGAAAAGCTACCTTCATTCTTAATTCCCACATTATATATATGTCTCTTAACATCACAGTCAAATTTTTATGAAGAGCTATACTTATTCCCAGTTGTCACTTAGGATTTCTCCAACCTAGGAGTATCTACCTTCGTCAGTCTGTTTGAACTATTCTTGTTACTAAACTCACTTATTGATGACCAAGTATAATGAATTGTGTTCACTTCTTTCCTGATTTTCTTAATGGTGACTCCATTCTTACGAAAACTGGTATCCTTTGATTTTCATGGGAACACTTTCTTGTGATTCTCTGCCAATCTTGAAATCCTTTTCTGCTCAAAACTTCCTTACCCGGCTTCTGCTCATTACTTAAACCAATGATTCTCAACCATGGCCGCACAATGAAATCATCTGGGGAGGCTTGACAAAATAATGATGTTGATGCCTGGATTCACCACAGATCAAATAAACTAGAATCTCTTGAGTTGGAATGTAGACTTCTTGAAATTAAAAATCCCCTAGACAATGCTAGTGAGCATCCAGAGATAAGAACTGTTATTTGAAATATTCATGTTCCCTAGACGTTCTGTCCTCTGAGTTCTCTTCCTATAATAAGTGATCTCCTTGTGCAATCTCAACCTTGCCCATTATATTAGAAAGGAAATGCTAGGTTCTTCTGTTATTTTCTGTTATGACAAACATACCCTATTTTTTTCAGTAGCCTAACAAGTGAACATCTGTCTTGCTAATATAAAGTCTTCTTGGATCTACTGGCCCTCTAGGACAGCTCCCTTCAAAACAGTGATTTTAGAAATCCTAGTCACTTGAATTTTGTAACTATCCCACCTGTTGTAGAAGAGAAGTGAGCTGGAAGGTCATGCGCTGAATATTTTTAAAAAAAAATTATGTTTATTTAGTTTTGGCAGAGAGACAGGGAGACACAGAATCTGAAGCTGGCTCCAGGCTCTGAGCTGCTACCACAGAGCCTGATGGGGGCTCAAACCCAGGAGCAGTGATATCACGACCTGCGTTGAAGTCGGATGCTCAACCAACTGAGCCACCCAGGTGACCGGATCATGCCCTAAATATTAAATGCTTCAACACGGAAGTGCCATACATCACTTCCACTCACAGCCCATTCGTCAGAAGTAGTGGCATGGGCCTCTCCAACTGGAAGAGCCTAGAGGATGTGGGGAGCACCTGCAAAATTGGTAATCAGTACATGTCTCTGTCACACTTGTTTCCCGCAACATTTTCTAAATGTATGTATGCAGTGTAGACGTCTCTCACTCACTTGCTCTGGGTTATATCATTGATGCTCTACCAGAAGACTTCACCTGGTTACTACAAGTAGTTCCTACTCTTATGTTCCAAAGAATCCTGATAGTCCTCCCCTGGTTCTCATCATAGTCTTGTGACACAGAGCAGATATTTACCTAGTTCTTCAATCCTGGGACTTACCACTTACCAAACCATATCTCTTCTACCCTAGAAATACCTCTTTTTCCTCCTTGCTCCTCTAGTCAGACTACCCTTATTTTGCCTCTAGTCCTCAATATACCTTTTCTGGACTGCTACAATGGCCTCCTTACCGCTTTTCTTTCAATATATCCTTTCACTAGTGACGGTGTGATTGTTCTTAAATAGAAAACCGATCATGTAATTCTTCTGTTAAAATTCTTTTCAACGGTGTTTAAAATTTACAGCATATTATGGAATAGCCTTGAGGCTAGTTTAAGTGGTTTACAGAGAACCCCTTTTGATTCTTCCTTCCCCATCCATTTATTAACTGAAGTGAGCACTCTTCATAATAGAATTTATAATAGAAAAAGAGGTCTGTATAATCAGATCCTGACAACATTAAAGGGGGGATATTAAAACTGATACCACTGCCCCTTTCCTCTGTTCTTTCATAAGCAGAATGACTTAAGGATCTGGGCATTTTTTCCAGGGTGATGTGACTGATAATAGGTACGATGTAAAAACTGACCCTCGTTGGATCATCACTTAGGGATCCTGGGTCTTGTTTTCATAGATGAGCGGGAGTTCAAAGAGTTATCATCTGAAGAAACTCATTTATACTTCTACTGTTTATATTGTTCTATGCTCACTCTTCTTACCCAAAACAATCACACTTGTCTCTTTTGCACACTCAGACACAAGCCAGAGCTTATCCCATGTTGGTGTCTCCCCTCCTAACACCATCTCAGAGACTTGGAGGCAAGTTGAATTGATCCAGCATATTTCTGTAACCAGCGAGTGTTGGCTAGAAAAAACAAAAGTATTTCTAATGCACAGTGAGTGAAGAGAAATTTAATGAAACAAAATCTACCCTAGACATAGATTTCCTTTTTTTTCTCTTTCTGTGTCTACAACTCTAAACTATCACGCAGAAGTGTGTTCCACATATGTAGACATACATACGTAAATGTATCTATGCACTTTATATAGACACACACGTTCATACATTCAAAGAATCGCCCTCTTCATCTTCCATTTTACTTGAGGTTATTAAGAACAAGCTTTAAGGCATTTTGTACACACAGGATAGACTCCAGGCTGCCACATTTCTTGTTCTTCTGGCTCTTGTCTAGCCCCACCTCTCATCAAGGGCCAGTTACCGGTTTATTTTCTCTTAGCCAAAATCATTGTTTGCTGCTCTGTGACAAAGGATCTGGGCCCTTGAGGTACTCTTCCTTTGCAGCTGGCACAG
The DNA here is from genome assembly GCF_023721935.1 of Panthera uncia. Classification (NCBI taxonomy): domain Eukaryota; kingdom Metazoa; phylum Chordata; class Mammalia; order Carnivora; family Felidae; genus Panthera; species Panthera uncia. Next base: position 55,658,798 of record NW_026057578.1, on the reverse strand, counting down.
TGGTAAGCTGCGAATTAGTAGAGGTCACTGGAGAGACATTGCAGAAGTAGAGTTCTGCTTCCAGGTTCTGGTGTGCCCATGTGGTAGTAGGCTTTTGCTGTGGCAGCTCCCCCAGCACCCATCTCCTACGGTGCACACAGCTTCTCTGGTGTCTGGCTCCTACAGCCCCCAGAATTCCCCCAGCATCGAGTTCCGGCAGCATATAGGGCTTCTCCATCATCAGACTCTTGCAACACTGGAAACGTCTTGAGTGCCAAGCTCCTGAAGGCCATGGCATCCAGGAACACCTAGGCATCAGCAGTTTTCCTGGGACCTGCTTTGGGTGGATTTTGTAGCAGAGTGCCTCTGGAAAGACATCTCCCTATGAACAGCTTTCCTTGGTGCACTAGAAGGTAGATTTCTGGCAAGTTCCAAAAGGCATATTTCTGGAAAGTTCTGACAGCATGACATCATAGCAACTTACCTGCCATGAGTGAGCCATGGTCATGCCCACCCAGACCCAGTCTGTATTTCAGCCCTTGAGGTGGATGCTTCTTTGAGTGTTCTATCTAAGCCCCAGAAATAGTGGCTTCTCCATATATCTGCTATTCCTATATTCTTAGGGTCTGTTTTACTTCTTACTAACAAATCCCTCATTACTTTAATCAAGGTGTTAGCCAACTCTTTTTTAAAGGCAACAGGGAAATGGGGCAGCTGTGTGGCTCAGTCGGTTAAGCCTCTGACTCTTGGTGTTGGCTCAGGTGATGACCCCTGGTTTGTGCATTTGAGCCCCGCGTTGGGCTCTGCATTGGAGGTGCGGAGCCTGCTTGGGATTCTCTCTCTCTACCCCTCCCACACTTGCGCCATTTCTGTCTCTCTCAAAATAAATAAATAAACTTAAAAAAATAAAGGCAACATGGAAATGTTTATGTACCAATAAAACAAACAGTGGCATGCAGACAGTAGGGCTTAGCCTAACAACTTCTGTTCAAGTAAATTCCCCATTACAGTTTGGAATTCTTTATATTCAACTTTTTATTCAAATCACTGCCTGGTTTCTTTCTCCTCATTGGACCCAGATTCACACACATCACTGGCCATCCCACCCAGACTCCAGTCACACTGTGAATGTCTCAAATATGTCACTACACTGTCTTCTGGCTCATCTCTCTTATCCTTCTGGGGGACTCATCTTTCAAATTTTAACACTTTAGTCTCAACCTGGGCTTTTTAACAGGTGATCAAGGCTTTTTTCCTCCAGTATCTCTATCCCATGTGAAAAACGGGTCTACGCAGATGCTTTGCCCAGAAAGCACTTTACCAATCTTCACCATGGCAAAGTATTATTCATCTTTAAAGAAGTCATTCAAAGTTCATCTCTGTTTCATATTATTATTATTTTCTTTCTTTCTTTCTTTCTTCCTTTCTTTTTTTTTTTCTTTCTGTCTTTGAGATGTCTTTATACCTCCATGGGACATAAAACTGCAGGGTTTGGGAAGCAGGGAAGGACCTGAGAAATCAGTTTGGCTCCCTGTTTGTCAGGATGAAGAATTTAAATAAATGACTCACAAATTCCCTTTGATGTCAGGAAATCAATGCAAAAAAACAAACAAAACAAAACAAAACAAAATATCAGAAAAGCAGCCTCCTGAAACAGAGACTCTTGGATTCTCTGTACCTATTGATCCTAATTTTAAGGTATATTTTATTTTTTTGAAAAAAAAATTTTTAATGTTTTATTTTTTCTTTGAGACAGAGAGAGACAGAGCATGAATGGGGGAGGGTCAGAGAAAGAGGGAGACACAGAATCTGAAGCAGGCTCCAGGCTCTGTGCTGTCAGCACAGAGCCCGACGCGGGGCTCGAACTCACGGACCGTGAGATCATGACCTGAGCCGAAGTCGGATGCTTAACCGACTGAGCCACCCAGGTGCCCCTTGGGGTATATTTTAATAATAGGTAACTTGGAAATCAAACCCAGAGCAGATTGAAAATTATAAATTAGACTTTAGAGAGAGACAGCTCCCACCCAGAGATGAATGAATGAATGAATGAATGAATACCAGGCTGGTTTGTGCCTACCCTTCCTCTGCTCCGTGTCTTGATATCAGATTAATCACCTTTTTTAACATTTTAGGTATGTACATAAGTATGTATGTTTTTATTTATTTATTTATCGAGATATAATTGATGTACATTACATTAATTTCAGGTGTACAACAGAATGATTCAATATTTGTATATATTGCAAAATCATCACCACAAAAAGTCTAGTTAACATCCATCACCACACATAGTTACAAAATTTTTTTCTTTATTTTTTTATTTGATTATTTAAAAAAAGGTTTTTTTAATGTTTATTTATTATTGAGAGACAGAGAGACACAGAGCGTGAGCAGGGGAGGGGCAGAGAGAGGGGGAGACACAGAATGTGAAGCAGGCTCCACGCTCCAAGCTGTCAGCACACAGCCCGATGCGGGGCTCGAACCCACAAACTGTGAGATCATGACCTGAGCCGAACTCGGTCGCCCAACCAACTGAGCCACCCAGGCGCCCCTACAAAGTTTTTTTTTTCTTACGATGAGTACTTTTAAGATCTACTCTCTTAGCAACTTTCTAACACACAATAACAGTATTATTAACTGCAGTCACCATGCTGTGCAATAGATCCCCAGGCCTTATTTATTTTATAACTTGAAATGTGTACCTTTTTGTTTTTTATTCTTTTATGTGATGATCAGTCAAATATGGCTAAAAGAAGAGGCACAGATATTTAGGAAAACAAAGTTTATTATACACACAGGACATAGAATATAAGGCACAGCTTATCGGGCAGGGCCACATGGAAAAACACCAGGATGGTTAAGAGATAGAAGACAAGACTGAGGGGAATGCTTGGGCCACTGTCTTTGTTGGTGTTTCTGTGGGAAGGGAAAGGCAAAGCAGGGAAGGGTAAACAGTTGAGGGGTGGCTAATCTGAATAATTTCGATCAGTCCTAAGCTAGAGGGATGGTTCCTAATTACCTGGTCTCTCTGGATCTGGGTTGATTAAGAGGAATATTGCTTTCTGAGCTGTATGGGCCAGATAGAGGAGGTCCAGCTACGGACCGGTTTTCTTGCATATTAAAGACATGATTCCTGGCTGAGCTCTTGCTACCTTTAAGGACTAGTTAGCCCTGGGAAGGGCCGTCTCTCCCAAGCGAGAAAAATTTTTATGACAGATGTCAAAGCATCACAATACACAAAGCATTTATATAGACAGCTCTTATTTATTATCTATATAATAATATAATTATTTTTATAGAAATTATTTAGATATAAATAACATATATTTATATATAAGTATATATATGCACATATATATGCATGTACATATAAGACATCTATCTCTATCAACACAAAAAGCTGGCTTCTATAAACCTACTTCGGTGGTGCCACAGCAGTGGAAAATAGCTCATCAGTCCATTATTCTTGCAAACATATATTTATTGCACATCTATGATTGCTCACATCATCCTGTTTTGTCCTACGATCTCCCTTGACCCCCCACTCTACACATGCCTCTTTCACCCATCTTTGCACAATAAGACTTACTACCTCTCAAAGACTGGAATCTTTGTTTTCTTCTCTTTGGTGACACTAATCCCGACGCAAGGCTTGACATTTGTCGCGCGCTAAATGGCTGTCTGCCCTTGTGGCAGTAAGACCTTTGCAGATCTTTAAAGTCTATGTGATTTCCCCATATCATTAGCTCTGTCTATCAGTTTCCCTTTAGTGCTTAATATGTGTACATGGGGTGAGGTTGCTGCCTTTTTGGTGCCCAATCCTGTCTCAGGTTCAATGATAATAGTATGATGGCACAGAGGTTTGTCAAGGTAGAGAGCATGAAAGGGGCAGCCTGTGGCCTTTGACCAAATATTTGACAGACCATATGTTGCCCTTGTGTACTGACTTTAAGAGTCTTATTGTGAGGAGGACAGCTTCCCATCCCCCTTAACTTGTAAAACTCATTTTTCTAATCTAGCCCTTCTCAAACATAGAGCAAGAAAATTAAGCCCTGAACACCTTTAAGATTCCATCATTTGTAGTGAGTGAACTTCTCTCTAGGGTGGTACCAGCTACGACCATCCTTGAAAGAATTAAGAAAATAGTTAGATCGTTCTTACAAGGCTGAATTCTCTCTAGATTTCGGTGTCCTCTATGTGAACTAAGAAATAATGTTTGTTTTGTCTCCTTCACACGTGTGCTCTGTGGGTAAAAGGCAAAGATGCTTTTAAAGGCAGTTAAGTAATGGTAAATTGCCAAACATATCCATTCTTCACCTGAATGTAGCCAACAGGTCAGGCTTTTCTTTAACCTGTGAGTCGGCATAAGCCATGGTTCATCCACTATCGACCTGGAAGGATTGATTAATAAGTCCTTTCTTCCCATGTTCCTCTACCACTGGGAACTCCCTGCAAGAGCCCTCCACTCCAGTTGAGGGAGCATGGAATATTATTAGAATATTCTATGGAATATTCTATGGAGAACATGGAGGAATCCATGTTCTCTGGAGCAAAAAGTTCCTCTGTGCTGTGGGACAACCACGGGAGCCAGCTTGTCTTATTCTAGGCCACAGGAGACTGGGCTTGTATCTTAGTGGGTAAGCAGAGCACTTTCAACCAAGAAGAGCCCTCACCATATCTAAGGGCAGATAGGAATAAATTGTCTCCGTATTATTATTCTAGTGGCCAAGAAAATAAGTTATTAAATGGCACAATTTGCCTTTTATTTTTCTTTGGATGCCTACCGTTTGACTTGAATTTTAGAAATTACTTGAAACGTCCTTTTTATAGAAATTACCACTCTTGGGAAGGTCACGGAGGATTGAGGCTTGATTTGGGAGCTAGAGAGGGGCTGATAACAAGGTTAGGACTTGTTTGTTGAGCTGAGTTTTTGGAATTAATCCATTCATGCTTGGCTCTCACAGAATGCTCCCAGGTCGCCAGATGTGTGCAGCTTGAGGAGGAGCTGGTGGTCTCTCAGATGTCACAGCCCCCTCCCTCCCTGAGCCCAGTATGGAGGCAAGAAGTAACCAGATCTTCCACTGTGGATACAACTACCCAATAACCCAACTACCAGTGCTCCCTCACAACACAAGGGCAGAACATTTACATGACTGTGTTGTGACGTAAACAACTGAATACCTGAATAGCAAGTTGGATGATGGATCACATAGGAATTTCTAGATATCAGAAGGCAGACACGTTTTTCTGCCTTTGGAGCTGTGAAGATCTATGTGTACATTTTTGTCACATTATTCCCTGGTTGGAAGTCCCAAACTCCTCCGTTGATAATCCAAGTCCTATCTGAGCTCTAATATACAGCTACATTTCTTCTACTGCAAGAAATTTCATCTGATTTCTTCAATTCCTAGAGATCACTCTTTACTGAAAATTCTGGCTGTATCCCAAAATTTAAAATGTCAAGGTATATTATTATATATTGCTTATTCATTATTTAATAGGTTTTAACTACAATCCCTAAATTGTCTATAAATACCTGAATCTCTCTTTCTCTTTCTCTCTGTCTCTCTGTCTCTCTGTCTCTCTCTCTCTCTCTCACACACACACACACACACACACACACACACACACTATTTCTCATAAGAACCTCTGAGAATCTATGATATCAGTTCAGGGGGGCCATAGCTACCACCTTTTAATAACTGTATAAACTGGATTTTCCTCATAAACTTCTGACCAAAACCTTGCATATCACAACGGAACTGAATGCAGAAACAGGTATGACAATACAGTTGTGTTCTTTGACGCCGGACATTAAATATATTTGTAAAAATGTAAAACAATGCAATTCCCTTCGTTATTTTCATTTTGAAATCTATAGCTACTTTAAAATTTTTCTTCCTTATGTAAACATGTATTAGAAACTTTACTGTTATTTTAACTGAATTGACAAATGGTTTAAAAGTCTTAGTTTTAATTTCCAACGTTTTAAATATCAACAGTATAATCCATAAGCACAGAAGCTCCCTGGAGTCCTCACCGATTTTTAAGAATTTAAAGGTGTGCTGAGAACAAAATGTTTGAGGACTTCTGCCCTAGTTCATTGCAACCTTTTGTTTTTGTTTGAGCACTGAGAACAGGATAGCTCTACAAACAACCACCATGTACAGTGAAGTACAAGTTCATAAGCAGTATCAGTAATGGTCTAGAGGTGAGGATTTGGAGCCCCAGAATTTTTGATGTGGAGGAAAGGGGATCAGTTGCCTGCTGTGGAAGGTTGGTATATGTAGGAGGTGGAAGATATGAGAGGGGGGCATTATCGAGAAAGGATGAGCCAATGAAGCACAGCAAGGGGCTGCAGAGAGATATGTTCCCTCTCCCCGTGGGTTGTCCCTCCTTGCACCCCCAGTATTTTCACACACCACCCAAGTTCCAGCTGGAGGATATAAGAAGGGTGGGCTTAGCAGGTAAAAGAGGACGCATATCAAGACTTAGGGCTTTACCAGAGACATCCATCTACTGGTGGAGTTATCTCTGAAGTAGGAAGGTACGTGCTCCAGAGGGTGGCTGTCCTGAAAATAATAATAAAAAGGAGGGGCACCTGGGTAGCTCATTTGATTAAGCATCCCACTCTTGGATTCGGATTAGGTCATGATCTCACAGTTTGTGAGTTTGAGCCCTGTGCTGGGCTCTGTGCTGACAGTGCAAAGCCTGCTTGGAATTCTCTCCCTCTCCCTCTCTCTCTGCCCCTCCTGATCTCTCTCTCCCTCTCTCAAAATAAATAAACTTAAAAAAAATAGAGGGAAAGGATAGTTAAAGAGACTTATCTTCCAGGGAGGAGAACACAGCTCTAAATAAAGCTTGAAAGAAAGCTTTCTGACCAAAGGCCTATTTAAAAAAAAAAAATTGTGTCTGAATTATTTCTTTGAAAATATATACACTGCTCTTTTGTAAATGCTTATTTAGCACAGAAGATTTGTGATCTATGTCACTTGCTTTTTGTGCATAGACAGACTGTATATCTGGACAGCTTCTACTGAGTGTTTTTCATTTTTGTACACTCTTCTTGAACACACTTATCCATTTCAACTAATTAAAGTATCTATTGTATCTATAACCCATCCACGTTTTTCTCGACAGCAGAAAGCTATCTTCCCCTGAATATGTTTATCCTCCATTAAATCTTTGCCTTGACCTGCACTCTCCTTACATATTCATTTCTTTTCTTTTCACTTTCAAACAATTTCCAAAATTCCAGCGTAATAATGTAGTCACGTATGAATAGAGGACTGAAATCCAAGTCAGAGGGCTAACATTCTGCAACTCTCCAGTTATTTGATCTTGAACATTCTTGCCACTTTTCTGTGACTCAAGTGTTTGATTTGCAAAATTATTGTAATGGTATCCAATTTTTTCATATCTCATAGAAAGTCTTAGAGGATAAAGGGGTAGCATATATGAATCTATTTTGGTTATAGGCAATGCACTAGGCAAGAGGCAACATGTATGGTATCATTCATCATACTGTGTTACCCCGACATCATGTTCTGACCTCTCTACTCTTCATTTCTTGTTCTCAAGCTCTGGTTGTCTTGTTGCTGTAAGCAAAACCTTCACTCATTTACTCAATAAGCTTCTAATGAGTTGCTGACTATGATTTAAACATTATTTTGGGAACCGTGGATGTAAGTTAGGTAAGATATGACTTTTATGGCTCTCTTTACCATAAAAAAGCTACAGATTATTCTATAAGACACACATACAAGCAGAATGTACTAGCCAGGAAAAGTTAGCGTCTGCTGTGGTAACAAATACCCCCAAATCCCAGTGACTTAACCCAATGTGTAGTTAGTCTCCAAAGAAGACCAGCGGCAACCCCTCCTTTCCCTGGATATCCATGACGACTCCCCATCATCTTTCCCCTCCCCTTTCTCCTTCCCTAGAATATGGGCTGGTCTTGGGACTTGCTTTGACCAACACCATACGCTGGGTCCAGATGTAGTTGTCAGGAGGTCTGGAAGACTCTGCCTTTGCTCTCTGGGAATGCGACCGTTTTGTCGTAAGGAAGTCTACACAAATCTGTTGGGAGAAAGTCCCTGGAGAATTATAAAGTGCTGTTGTTTTAAACTCTTACATTTTGAGCTCTTTTTGTTATCTAGCTAGAGAAGACTAAAACAGCATAAAGTTTATTATGGCTTGGCAAAGAAGTTCTGTTCCCTAGAGACACATAGGAACCCAGACTAACAGAGGTACCACCTTCTTACAGCTATCCCATCAATAACACAAGGCCTCCTTGGTCACTGCAGCAGAGGAAGGGAGCACTCAAATGTGTCTATGTGCTCCAATGACCCTTAACGCTTTTGCTCACCTCCTCTTGCTAAGTCTGCTCATATGGTTCTAATAACTGCAAGACGGTAGAGATTTACCATCTTCCGACATGTCCAAAGAGGTAAAGGAAAACTCAATATGCTAAGCACTAGAACTGTTTCTGACACAGAGCCTCAAAATATAGTGGTGCAGGGGTGCCTGGGTTGCTCAGTTGGTTAAACGCCTGACTCTTGGTTTGGGTTCAGGTCATGATCTTGCTGTTGGTGAGTTCAAGCCCCGCAATGGGCTCTGTGCTGATTGAGTGGAGCCTGCTTGGGATTCTCTCTCTCTCTCTCTCTCTCTCTCTCTCTCTCTCTTTCTCTGCCCCCTCCCCTGGCTCTCTCTCTCTTTCTATCTCAAAATAAATAAATATACTTAAAAACTATACAGTGTACAAAGTGCTAGCATAGACAAAAACATGTCCTATTCTGGGTGAGTCAAAAAAGGCAGCTGAGATAAGCTACTGGCTGAGCTTCAGGCGAAAGGGGAGGAAGGAGGAGGCCAACAGAGAAGGGAGGTAGGACAGAGTCTGGCAAGCACAGAGAGTCATGGCGAGGAGCGGCACATGCTGACAACGGTATGAAGTGCAAGCAGCTGGAGCATAAACTAGCTAGAGACGAAGCCAAACACAAAGTAGAATGTTTTGCGTCGTATGCAATGCGACTAGGTCCGTTCTGTAAACTATCATGACTGGAAGTGGAAGAATTGAAAAGAGAAACAATCAAGGCATGATGCATTTTAAGGTGGAAAAGACACCGTAAGGCATGGGTTAGAATGAAGAAATATTGGCAGAAAAATATGATACTACAGCAGTGTAGGCAGGATGTTGACATGATGGGCAGACTCACCCAGCAATTCTGAAGTAGGACGGATAAGAACAGGTGGTCATAAATGTATGATATATGGAAAAGAAGTGAGAGGAGGGAGCCAGGAATGATCATGGGAGTGACTGCTTGAGATACAGCATGGCGGATGTCGGGTCTGTGGGGAGAAGGCAGACAAAGACATTGAGTTTTATTTTGGACCCACTGAGGTGGGGGTGTCCATAGCAAATCCAGATGAAAAATGTTGCACGATTGAGCAAACAACCTTGAAGGTGGGACAATCTCAGTGATGGAGCACATGGGCAAAACCACTCGGGAAGAAAAGCACGTGAATCCAGAGGGATGAGCTTCACGATTCCTAGAGGATCCCAAGCCCACGGATAGAGTAGAAATGGGAGGCCCCGAGAGGGCCTTCACGGAATTTTGCTGGGTTCACAGAGATTGGGCCGGCATATTGATTGAGGGTACAGCACAGCTATTTCAATATGTCCTTAAAGGTATAATACGGAAAAGTACAATCACTACCAACGTTGGCGGCCTTCCTTTTAGTTCACTAAACTAGTTTGAGTTCTCGTTTTTTTAATGATTCTGATTTCCTTCCTCAGTGGAGACTTTATAAAGTTGAGAAGAACATATTTTAGGGAGAGAAAGTGCATTTTAACGAACCTAAAAACCTAACTTCCTCATTACAGACAAGATACTGTTGGCGTTGGAAAGAATGGTCGTGTCCACCTTTTTCCTCTCCCCCCCCTTCTTTTTTTTCGATTACTTTACAAAGAAAAGGTGAAATGTACCTTTTCAGCTTCTGGTTCTCTACAGCGTCTGATACAGGCATCCGCCCGAACCAGGTTCCCGAATCGAGCGCCTAAGCAAGGAATTCAATGCAAAGCAGAAAACAGCGCTTTCCTTCAACGTTTTCACTGATACCAACTTGAAGGGGGGGGGGGGGGGAGGCTGAGCCCATTACTGGCTACCTAAGCAAGTTCCTTCCTTTTCCCCCCTGTTGGAAGGACGGGGCTTTGCTGAACTCCGCTTGAGGCCTGTGGTTATTTTGATGTAGTCGGTCTAATGTCATTAGACAGGAAAACTGGCACTTGAGCCAAATTACACAAGTGTGTGTGCTTTAATGTGCACCTGGGATTCAAAAAAAGGGAAAACAGAACCCCAGATGCCTTTCTTTTTCTTTTGGGATTCGGCCCTAACACCATTTTGTTTAAATTTCATAGGCTTACGTTTCATCAAAGTAGAATGTGTTTATGTAAAATTACATACCAGATGTTCGCTGCCGTGGTAGTTGCGGGGTATATTATTGCCAATGTGACCCTTGTGGATTCCACAATTCTAAACCGAAGGAAGGTTGTTTGTATAAGGTTTCAGCCGTAGACGGCGTAGAAATGTGGTAACCCGGGGCCTGTGCTCTCACGGCCAGATCCGCTTTCTTTTTTTCAACTATCTCTTTGAGGAACGGAGATCTCAGAGCTTGTAAACGTTGGCGAGGGAGAGTGAGGCCGAGTCCCGTGGCGGCAGACTGAATACAGGGACTGGCGCTTCTCAAGCTTCCTCTTGCAGCAGAATCATCTGAGCGCTTCAGAACCCAGGTTTGAGAACCACCGCCGTGGACACATAGAAGGAGGGGGAGGGCAGAAGCAGCAAGGGGCAAACGAAACGCAGTCACGGAGGTCCAAAGGAACCGACGAGTAGAAAGGCATCTTCAACACGTGGTCTCCAAATGCACGGCGTCAAAATCGCCTGGGCGCTTTTTAGAACTGCAGATCGGGGGACTCCACCTGGAGCCTACTGGATCACAAACTCTGAGGATCGGGACGAGCAAAATGTCTCGTGAGTTCCCAGTATGACTCTGACGGCCCCTGAGTTTTGAGAACCAGTGAACCACAGTGTGGGTGCATCAAGCCAGCTGCTTTGACTCCAGAAGCGATCTCCAGATCTCATATTTTTAAAGACCAGGACCTAGGACCTACCAATGATACATATACCAGATCGGTCTGGGGGTGGGGCCCCGGCTTCGTATTTTATCCAGGTGATTCCAATCTGCAGACAAGTTGGCAGATGGCTTCCTTAGTCCCGGATAAATAATATCTCAGCCTACTGAAAAACCTTTGTGCTCTGATGTTGAAATCATAATCAGCAATTCTTAAGGTGTCCAGGAATATTGGAGAGATTCGCTATGCCTGTAGGGGGAGCAATTGTCTTCACTGTCCACAAAGGGAGGGAATGAGCTGGGTATTGCGGTTCCCAGCTGAGGCAACTGAAGCTTAGTGAGGCCATCATTCTAGTAAATATAGAACCAAAGTGTCGGTAGAAGTTTGGTAGCCCTGGAAATCATCCAAAGAGTAAACGAGGCAGCCTGTAAAATAACAGTTTCCTTCACTGAAAGAAGACAAGCATGTCTGGGTGACCATTTGCACAGATGTTGTCAGAGGAATCCCTGAAGTGAGCGGGAGTTAGGACAAGGTGGTACCTTAGGTCCTGTGGAATTAGATTCCCTAATATTTTGGGGATTGCCATGTCATTATTTCAGAAAATCAGAAAGGTAAACTAGGATTAAAATCATGTAGCAGAATCACTTAGCCTTGAAAAATTATTTGCAAATCTATTTGTATTTTATCTGAATTCTGCTATTTTATATAAACCTCTTTACACATTTCTAATCAAGATTTGGAAAATATCCATAATTAGTCGTGTCAATATGCTTTCTTAATATTTAATACCAAACTATCAAGGCAATTCAGGGAAAGCAATAGTAAATTGATATTAAAAATTCCATCTCCATTCCAAGCTCTTCCTCGAAATCCGGACTCCTCTATTTAACTGTCTATCCTGCTTCTACACTCCAGCTGAAAGGCATGCGTTAAATCCAACTCAGAACCTCATTCCCTGTGGTAGGTTGTTGATCAATGAGTTGTCTCCCTTCCCCCACTGGCAGTCGCATCTTTGCCCAAACTTCTCTGGGAGCAGTAAATGTCCCTGCCCTAGGGATGTTGGTCGGGCTTTTGGACATGCATCTTGGTTGGCCAATAGGATGTGGGGGAGGTGGCAGTTCCAATTCTGAGCCAGAGCCAAGGAGGCATTGTGTGCGTTGCTTTGCTTTTGCTAGACCTTCTGTCGTCCATCTGAGAAGAACGTGTCCCATCCAGCACATTCCTGCCATGCCCGCCCAGGCCCAGGATAAAACTTGTGGGACTGTCCCAGCTTACTCCAGGCCTGCAAGCTTGAGGACAAACTTATTTTTCTATGCCATTACTGTTTTATGGTCTAGTTGTTTGGCGGCTTAATATGGCCGTCAAACTGGTTTCTCCGACAACTTTTTCCTTTCAATTTTCTTTCATTCCTGTTAGGAAAATCCTTACACGGAAACGAATATTAAAAATGTGAAGAACCACCATCTACCTGTCACCACACCTAACAGTCGTAACAAAATATGTGCTATGTTTGGTTCTTGTTTGCTTTAAAAGGAAAGCCCAGCTATCACATCATTTCAACCACGCCCACCCAGAACTCCAGTGTGCTCGTCACAAAAAACACTATTTTATTTTATAACTCTGAGGCCACTAGCACATCTAACAAAATAAAGAATCATTCTAACGTACTTTCTGATCCACTCTTGAGTGGAACCAATGGAATCTCATAAGTTATTTTTAAATAACTTTTAAGTAGAATATTATCCCCTTCCTTATCGTTATTATTATTAAGCTTATTTATTTTGAGACACAGAGTGAGTAGAGAAGGGTAGAGAGAGAGAGTGAGAGAGAGAATGCCAAGCAGGCTCTGAGCTGTCAACCCACACACAGCCCAGTGCAGGGCTCAATCTCACCAACCCGTGAAATCATCACCTGAGCCGAAATCAAGGGTCCGACGCTTACCCAGCTGAGCCACCCAGGCGCCCCAAATACCTATATATTTTTTAAGCTTATTTATTTATTTTGAGGGAGGGGGGGTAGAGAAAGAATGGGAGAGAAAGAATCCCAAGTGTGACAGGCTTCGCACTGTCAGCAAAGAGTCCAACGTAGAGCTCAAACCCATGAACCACAAGATTATGACCTGAGCCAAGATCAAGAGTCATTTGTTTAACTGACTGAGCCATCCAAGTGCTCCCCTGTTTCCTTATTATTAACCTGTTTTCATATCATTGGCTTGAAGAGATCAGGTTAACTATACTGTAGAAATATGTTGCATTCTAGATTTGGCTAACTGCTACTTCATGGGAGCCTTTAACTTTTTCTTGCAGCCCGGAAATATCAGGGAATTAGAAGTTAGATCTAAGGCTCTATTAGAATGAAATTCAAAAATATGCTCTGATAGGGGAAGAAGAATGCTCTATAGTTGGTGCCATGGAATGCATACTATATCATATCAGTAGCCATATGATGCCCATTTATCTCATGTTTATCTCATGAAATATATCATTTCCTTATATACAATTCAATATTTTTAATAAAAATTCAGTAGAAGGGCACCTGGGTGGCTCAGTCGGTTGAGTGTCTGACTTCGACTCAGGTCATGATCTCACGGTTTATAAGTTCGAGCCCTGGGTCAGGCTCTGTGCTGACAACTCAGAGCCTGGAGCCTGCTTCAGATTCTGTCTCCCTCTCTCTCTGTGCCTCCCCCATTTATGCTCTGTCTCTCTCAAAAATAAAAATAACCATTAAAAAAAATCTTTAAAAAATTCAGTATATATATTTTTCCCCCTTCTTACACAGAAGATGGGGAAATATATACATTTTCTATTTCTTGCCTTTTTTTTTTTACTTTAGAATATATTCTGCAAATCAGTATATGCATTCCATATCAGTATATGCAAATCTCTTTATTCCTTTCTTTAGCTGCATAATATTCCCGTGGGTAAATATACCACAGTTTATTCAACCAGCCCCATGGATGGACATTTGAATTGGTAATCTTTTGTTAATAAAAATAATGCCACATTTAATAAAATTCTACATTTGTTCCATTTTATTTTTGCAGATGTATTTTTGGGATTGAGTCCTAGAAGCAGGATTGCCGAATCACAGAGTAAGTGTATATTTAACATTGTTACACACTGCCAAATTCTCCACAGGGGCTGGACCATTTTGCATTTTTGCTGGTAATGTAGGAGAAATAAGCATTCTCCCCAGCCTTGACATTGGAGTAAGTTATCAGACTCCTCCACGTCTGTAGAGTTACATTTCTTTTCTTATAAATGAAGCTGAACGTGCATTCAGAGTTCACGTGTCATTTGTATTACTTTTCCTTTGACTCATCTTCTCATATCTCTTATTATTTTCCCAGGGAGTTGTTGGCTTTGATCTTGTCAATTTTAGCAGATTTTTCATTTATTAGGGTTATTCACCCTTTTTAAAACCCAATACTTTATCATTGCCTTTTGCTTTTGCCTTTTGGGGAAGGAGCTCCTAAAATGTGTTATTACTGTTCTTAAGTGAGATTCTTTTGCCCTGTTCTTTGTTATTTGATCTTTGTCAGATTTTGCAACATCTTTAGTCTTTGTTATCAACAATCCACTGAAATAATAGACATTTTTTCTATATTCTGGAATATTTTAAGCAATATTACATCATTTGGTCTTTACAGATTTGGTAAACTTTCTGTATGAAATCTCAACTTATCATAAGGATTTTGCTTTTAGGTTGTTGTTTTTTTGTTTTTTCCTTCTGTGAGTATTGATCAGCTTAGATGTCTTATTTCTACTAGGGATGTTTTGTTAAATTATAGTTTCCAAGAAACTTATCCCTTTCATCCAGGTTTTCAAATTCATTTGAGTAGATGTGTACAGAACAGCTTCTTATATATTTATGTGTATTTGAAATTGCATTTATTTTTGTTGCTGTTTTGTTTAGTTTTTTGAAATTTCACTTGTTAAAAATATTATTTCCGCCTTAATATGTATTTGTGCTTTCTCTCCTGTATGGATTAAGTAGCTAGCTATTTGGCTGATTCATTGATCTTTCAAAGGACCAGCATTTGGTCACATTCAATGATTTACGCCATGTTTTCAATAATTTCTCATTAATTACTTCATTATCTCTTATTTCCTTCTGGTTTCCTTTGCTTTATTTTGTCCTGTTCCTAGATTTTTGAGTAAGAAGCTTATTCCATTAATTCTCATTTTTATTATACCAAACAGTCAGTGTTCTGGACTGCCTGAGTCCTCTGTTACTCGTGGTCCATGAACTCCACTGTGAAATATTTTTATTGTTCTCTATCCTCTGTTTTTATTTCCATTTCCTCTTTGGTCTAAGAGATCTTCAATAATAAGTCTTATTCTTTTTTTAAGTTATCAGTTTTTTCTAGGTAAATAGAAGTGTGTGCGTGTGGGGGGGGCATGCGTGTTTTGGTTACTGTTACTGATTTTTATTTTCATGGCGTTGGGATCAGACTGTGCTATTTTTATTGTTTTTTATTTCACCTTATTATTTTTGTTTCTCAAACATTATTGACACTGTCTTTATGGTCTATCAGATAGTTTAATTCATGAATGCTCCATGGACACTTGAAGAGAAGGTATGTTCCCCATTATCAGGATTCAGAGTTTACATATATGAATGCATATATATGATTTATTTTATTGATTATGAAGCTTAGTTCATGTGGTTGTTGAGTACTTGAAACGTGGTTTGTCCACATGGAGATCTGATGTAAGTATAAAATACCAGCCAGATTTTAAAGACTTAATATGAACAAACAAATAAAAATATGTTACCAATAAGTCTTTAAATTGATTACAAATTGAAAATACTTTGGATATACTGTGCTAAATGAAATTTAAAGTTAAATTCTCTTGTATTTTTTTTTAATTTTTTTATCTGGGCTTTTGGAATATTTAAATTTACATGTGAAGCTCATATATGCAGGTTTCATTATATTTCTCAGTTCTACATCCTTTTTAAGTTTTTAGTTCATTAAGTTGAGTTTCTTATGATTAAGGTGTTTTTCTGTGTACCTTCTATAGTTTCTGTTTTATAAGAATTGCTAATTTTGCTGTGTTATTGGACAGATCTGTAGTAATATCTACTGCGTCTTCATTTTTATGACTTTTAAGCGTTATGTCTTCTAAAGCCTTTTTAATGGGTTTGGCTTATAGGTAACTTGTCTGGTACAAAAGTCAGACACTGAAAATGTACTTTAATTGTGAAGTTTGTCAAATTACAGCAGTGCCTATTTATGTTGTGCTCATGTGAGTAGTTTGTGTGTTTTTTTTTCCAAATTGGTTACATAAAAACAAAATCATGTGTGGGTATCTGTATATTAAAAATAATAGACACAGATCTATTTTTCTATCATGCTAAAATTGCAAATGTATTTGCTGAATTAAAAAAGCTCATGCCTTTTAGCGTTTTACCAACCAAGGAAAATCAACTACTGGGTCGCATTTTTTCATTTTCAAATAGTACTTTGAGAGACTGCACTCAGCCTGAGATACTGTCTACTGTAAATCTTAGAGCCCAAAGTACGTAAGTCGTAAAGCATAGAGGGTCTTCATGATATCTGGCTGT